>NC_052327.1:53513119-53601030 GCF_016432855.1 Salvelinus namaycush | reverse complement strand
GGGGGTGGGGGGGGGGGGGGGGGGGCTGGATACGCATTTCATCAGCATCATGTGACCATCACAAGAGGTGTTGAGGGTGGAAGGACATTTATACAGTAGTAGAGAGGATTTCTCTCAGGCCTCTCTTATCATCTCTTCTTGTCTCTTATTGTCTCTTCTTATCTCTTATCATCTCTTCTTATCTCTTATTGTCTCTTCTTATCTCTTATCATCTCTTCTTGTCTCTTATCATCTCTTCTTGTCTCTTATTGTCTCTTCTTGTCTCTTATCATCTCTTCTTATCTCTTATTTCTTTTCTTATCTCTTATTCATTCTTCTTCTCTTCTCTACTCCTTTTGTCTCTTACTTTCTCTTCTTCTCTTATCATCTCTTCTTATCTCTTATATCTTTCTTTCTTATGTCTCTTATCATCTCTTATTTGTCTCTTCTTGTCTCTTATCATTCTTTGTCTCTTATCATCTCTTCTTGCTCTTCTTGTCTTTATCATCTCTTCTTGTCTCTTACATCTTCTTCTTTGTCTTTATCATCTCTTATTGCTCCTCTGTTCTTATCATTCTCTCTTGTCTCTTATCATCTCTTCTTGTCTCTTATCATCTCTTATTGTCTCTTCTTGTCTCTTATCATCTCTTCTTGTCTCTTATCATCTCTTCTTGTCTCTTCTTGTCTCTTATCATCTCTTATTGTCTCTTCTTGTCTCTTATCATCTCTTCTTGTCTCTTATCATCTCTTCTTGTCTCTTATCATCTCTTCTTGTCTCTTCTTGTCTCTTATCATCTCTTCTTGTCTCTTATCATCTCTTCTTGTCTCTTATCATCTCTTATTGTCTCTTCTTGTCTCTTATCATCTCTTCTTGTCTCTTATCATCTCTTCTTGTCTCTTATCGTCTCTTTTCTTGTCTATTATTTTCTCTGTTATCTTTTCTTCTCTCTTTGTTTTGTAGTCTCTTCCCTCCTCTCCTCCACTCTTCTCTCCTCTCCTCTTCCCTCCTCTCTCCTCCCTCCACTCTCTCTCCTTCTCCTTCTCCTCTCCTCTCTCTTCCGCTCTCTCCTCTCCTCCTCTCCTCCCTCTCTCCTCCTCCTCTCTCCTCCCTCCTCTCCTCTCCTCTCCTCTCCTCTCCTCTCCTCTCCCTCCTCCTCTCCTCATCCTCCCCTCTCCCTTCCCTCCTCTCTCTCCTCTCCCTCTTCTCTTCCCTCCTCTCCTCCACTCTTCTCTCCTCTCCTCTTCCCTCCTCTCCTCTCCTCTTCCCTCCTTTCATCTCCTCTCCTCTTCCCTCCTTTCATCTCCTCTCCTCTTCCCTTCTCTCCTCTCCTCATCCCTCCTCTTCTCTCCTCTCCTTCCTCTCCTCCTCCTCTCCTCCCTCTCATCTCCTCTCCTCTCTCTCCTCCTCTCTCTATCCCTCTCCTCTCTCTCTCTCCTCTCCTCTCTCTCCTCTCCTCTGCCCTTTCATCTCTTATCAACAAATATGGAGCAAGAGAGCCTCTGGAAACATGCCCAAACGCAGCTCGGCCAACTGTCCAATCCTTGGAATGGGGCCAAGAAGTGCAACACCTGCCCCTCCCCCCTTTTCCACTTCCGTTCATGCAGTCTTCTTTAGTTCATTCACATTTTCAGGAGAGGAGAGATTAATCAATTTAGAAAGTGGATGATCCTTACTGCAGTACATGAATACATGAATGAACGATAGACCCTGTTGGAATAGTCAATGTAGTGGCAGGCCCAGCCCCCGAAGTGACTCTTTACATTGATGCAATAATTACTTTCTGTTGTCTTAGGAATGCTGCATTATCTCACCAAACCCTGACATCACTTTCATCAACACTCGATGTAAAAGGTTTTATTGTCTTCTTAGGAATTCAGCTTACTTTGTATTGCTCTCCACATTCCCCATTCTCTCACACCTCTGTGATATAGAGGTGCAATTTGTCCTGTAGGTTTGATGATGTGATTGGAAGTTAAAACCTGTTTGGGATAGGGGGCAGCATTTTCACGTTCGGATGAAAAGCGTGCCCAGAGTAAACTGCCTGCTACTCAGGCCCAGAAGCTAAGATATGCATATTATTAGTAGATTGGGATAGAAAACACTCTGATGTTTCTAAAACTGTTTGAATGATGTCTGTGAGTATAACAGAACTCATATGGCAGGTGAAAACCTGAGAAAAATCCAACCAGGAAGTGGGAAATCTGATGTTTGTAGTTTTTCAAGTCATTGGCTTTCGAATATACAGTGTAAATGGGGTCATATTGGACTTCCTAAGGCTTCCACTAGATGTCAACAGTCTTTAGAATCTTGTTTCAGGCTTCTACTATGAAGGGGGAGCGAATAAGAGCTGTTTGAACCAGGTGTCTGGCAGAATGCCATGAGCTAAGTCTCGCGTGCACCTTCAGAGCAAGCTGCGTTCCTTTTAATTTCTAAAGACAAAGGAATTGTCCGGTTGAAACATTATTGAAGATTTATGATAAAAACATCGTAAAGATTGATTCTATACATCGTTTGACATGTTTCTACGAACTGTAATAGAACTTTTTGACTTTTCGTCTGGACTTCCGTCTGGACTTGCCCGCCTTGTGAAGTTCGATTGGTGAACTAAACGCGCTAACAAAAAGGAGGTATTTGGACATAAAGATTAACTTTATCGAACAAAACAAACATTTATTGTGGAACTGGGATTCCTGGGAGTGCATTCTGATGAAGATCATCAAAGGTAAGTGAAGATTTATAACGCTATTTCTGACTTTTACTGACTCCACAACATGGCGGGTATCTGTATGGGCTTGTTTTTGTGGCTTAGCGCAGTACTCAGATTATTGCATGGTGTGCTTTTTCCGTAAAGCTTTTTTGAAATCTGACAGCTGTTTCATTAAGGAGAAGTATATCTTAAATTCTATGCATAACACTTGTATCTTTTATTAAAGTTTATAATGAGTATTTCTGTAAATTGATGTGGCTCTCTGCAAATTTGCCGGATGTTTTCGAAGGCACAACATTACTGAACATAACGCGCCAATGTAAACTGAGATTTTTGGATATAAATATGAACTTTATCGAACAAAACATACATGTATTGTGTAACATGACGTCCTATGAGTGCCATCTGATGAAGATCATCAAAGGTTAGTGATTCATTTTATCTCTATTTCTGCTTTTTGTGACTCCTGGAAAATGGCTGTATGTTTTTCTGTGACTAGGCGCTGACCTAACATAATCGAATGGTGTGCTTTCGCTGTAAAGCCTTTTTGAAATCGGACACGATGGCTAGATTAACAAGAAGTTAAGCTTTAATTTGGTGTATTGCACTTGTGAATGTATGAAAGTTAAATATAAAAATAAAAATGAATTTCGCTATTTCAGCGGATGTTGTCGAAGCGGAACCCCTAGTCTTAAGAAGTTTTAACTCAACAGTATTCTATTGGTCAACAACTCAGATGTTTTCTGAAAACAGTCAGATGTTCTAAAAGTGTTTTAGCTTCATTGTCTCTGTCTTCTTTGTTCCTGACCTGCTGTGGTGGGATACACTCTCTCACTTTCTCTCTCTTCCCCAGGGACTCTTGGGTCCTTTTAGGCTATGACGTATCTCTTTCTCTCCCTCTCTAATCATGTTTAGATGATTAATGCCATAATGTCATGTATGTGAATCCTTCACTTTACAAAGACATTCAATCTATTTGCTTTCAGTATCCTATGGTCAGACCTTTTTTGATAGTTTTTATCCTGTAACTCAACAATAGTTCTGGTTGCAGATTGTAAAATCATCTTTACGGAGTTAGGTAAATATTATAATAATATACTTTGTCATATTAATTGCATAGTCTCCCCCCCCCCCCCCCCTGTATGAAATGTTAATGCATCGTCCAAGATAACATGAAACCCATTAGCAGGTAAAGGTCATCCTGATGGAATATGAACAAAGTATTGTTCGACACCTCGTTGGTAAATTATCTACTGTTCATATGTCACACAGTTGATGGAAGAGAGTGATTGGAAATACTCATCCCCGCAGGGAATAGACCTGGGTTGAAATACTATTCAAAATCCTTTTAAACATTGTATCTGGGCTTGATGGATCTTCCCCGATGTAATGGAACATCTGGCATTCTAGTCAAGCTAAAGCAAACCCCCCCCCCCAAAAAAAAGATTTTATAGACTTCAACTTGTATTTGAACCCAGATCTGAAGGGAATACAGTGAGGAAAGTACCTAGACACTGAACTGATAAGAAAATATAGGGAGTAAGGTCAATGTTTACACTGGTTGTACTGTAGCTAAAGTAGCTTTATATTCCATTGAGAAACTGAATTGATGTCACCTGCACAGATGTTGTTTTGTACCTGATTGATACATACAGGCTGGGCTGGTGTTCTCTCTCTCTCTGACCATATCGGCCCACCAGATCCTCCTACAGGAAACTAACAACATGTCCTGAGCCTTGTGTAGCCACCCATTTCATTATGAAAAGAGTTATAATCTACCTGCGTAGAGCAAACAGACACTATAAGCACTTAGATACAAGTCTGCCCATGCAGCTTAGATTCAATACAAAAAACAGTTGGTACATACAGAGTAACTTTGGAATATAGTATAACATGTCACTTAGCAAATGCTTTTTTTCCAAAGAAAATTACAGTACAGTAAGTGCATATATTTTTTCATTTGCGAATGTAATCCCTGCAGGAATTGAACCAACTACCTTGTCTGGTGCCACTTAACCAACTGAGCCAAACAGGACCACGTACAGGACCACGTACTGTATACGGTATGACAGGAGCCGATGATGTATAGGCCTCCACGGTAAGTTCTGCAGCAGGAGGTTGGTGAAATAAAGCAGGGACTCTGATCAGATAGTTAACACTGACCATGGGGATCTGAGTGTGTGTGTGTGTGTGTGTGTGTGTGTGTGTGTGTGTGTGTGTGTGTGTGTGTGTGTGTGTGTGTGTGTGTGTGTGTGTGTGTGTGTGTGTGTGTGTGTGTGTGTGTGTGTGTGTGTGTGTGTGTGTTCATAGCATTTGGGCGACTTCCTGTCACAGTAGAAGGATCTGTTTACGTAAGCCATTAGCTGCCGAGTCAAAGAGCGTCGCTCGAGGCGTGGGAACGTCGGGAGCACAAGGCAAGGGATAGAATGGGAAACACTAGGTTAGGGGAACGAATGGGAAACACAAGGCAGGGGAACAAATGGGGAACACAAGGCAGGGGAACAAATGGGGAACACAAGGCATGGGAACAAATGGGGAACACAAGGCAGGGGAACAAATGCGGAACACAAAGCAGGAGAACGAATGGGGAACACAAAGCAGGGGAACGAATGGGAAACACAAGGCAGGAGAACGAATGGGAAACACAAGGTAGGAGAATGAATGGGGAACACAAGGCAGGAGAACGAATGGGGAACACAAGGCAGAGGAACGAATGGGGAACACAAGGCAGGGGAACGAATGGGGAACACAGGGGGATGTCCTCACACAGAGAGCGACAAGTAGGTAGGCGGGGGAAGTAGTGGACCTCTGAGGAAGCATATACTGTAAAGTAGAGAACCCCCAGCACTCAGGCACACATACACACACCCTTGCAAGCACACTCACACACACACACACACACACACACACACACACACACACACACACACACACACACACACACACACACACACACACACACACACTGAAGTGGTTGCATGCATCCACACGTACACACATGTGTTTGTTTCCACTAGGTTAGGGATGGCATCCTGTCTCTACTGGTGTGATCCTCTGGTCCAGTTGGCTTTCCAGACCCACTGACCACCGACTCCAGCAAAACACACGCAAGCATGTATGCCCCCCCCCTCACACACACACACACACTCTCTCTCTAGACACACAGCCCTCAGAGCACTTAAACCTCAGAAGATCAGTTTCACAGTCATGGTTATGTCCCAAAGGTTATGTCCCAAATGGCAACGTATTCCCTACATAGTGTACTACTCCCTATAGTGCTCTGGTCAGAAGTAGTGCACTACTCCTTATAGTGCTCTGGTCAGAAGTAGTGCACTACTCCCTATAGGGCTCTGGTCAGAAGTAGTGCACTACTCCCCATAGTGCTCTGGTCAGAAGTAGTGCACTACTCCCTATAGGGCTCTGGTCAGAAGTAGTGCACTACTCCCCATAGTGCTCTGGTCAGAAGTAGTGCACTACTCCTTATAGTGCTTTGGTCAGAAGTAGTGCACTACTCCCCATAGTGCTCTGGTCAGAAGTAGTGTACTACTCCCTATAGTGCTCTGGTCAGAAGTAGTGCACTACTCCCCATAGTGCTCTGGTCAGAAGTAGTGCACTACTCCCTATAGTGCTCTGGTCAGAAGTAGTGCACTACTCCCTATAGTGCTCTGGTCAGAAGTAGTGCACTACTCCCCATAGTGCTCTGGTCAGAAGTAGTGCACTACTCCCTATAGTGCTCTGGTCAGAAGTAGTGCACTACTCCCCATAGTGCTCTGGTCAGAAGTAGTGCACTACTCCCTATAGTGCTCTGGTCAGAAGTAGTGCACTACTCCCTATAGTGCTCTGGTCAGAAGTAGTGCACTACTCCTTATAGTGCTCTGGTCAGAAGTAGTGCACTACTCCCCATAGTGCTCTGGTCAGAAGTAGTGCACTACTCCCTATAGTGCTCTGGTCAGAAGTAGTGCACTACTCCCTATAGGGCTCTGGTCAGAAGTAGTGCACTACTCCCTATAGTGCTCTGGTCAGAAGTAGTGCACTACTCCCTATAGTGCTCTGGTCAGAAGTAGTGCACTACTCCCCATAGTGCTCTGGTCAGAAGTAGTGCACTACTCCCTATAGTGCTCTGGTCAGAAGTAGTGCACTACTCCCTATAGTGCTCTGGTCAGAAGTAGTGCACTACTCCTTATAGTGCTCTGGTCAGAAGTAGTGCACTACTCCCCATAGTGCTCTGGTCAGAAGTAGTGCACTACTCCCTATAGTGCTCTGGTCAGAAGTAGTGCACTACTCCCTATAGGGCTCTGGTCAGAAGTAGTGCACTACTCCCCATAGTGCTCTGGTCAGAAGTAGTGCACTACTCCCTATAGGGCTCTGGTCAGAAGTAGTGCACTACTCCCCATAGTGCTCTGGTCAGAAGTAGTACACTACTCCCTATAGGGCTCTGGTCAGAAGTAGTGCACTACTCCCCATAGTGCTCTGGTCAGAAGTAGTGCACTACTCCTTATAGTGCTCTGGTCAGAAGTAGTGCACTACTCCCAATAGTGCTCTGGTCAGAAGTAGTGTACTACTCCCTATAGTGCTCTGGTCAGAAGTAGTGCACTACTCCTTATAGTGCTCTGGTCAGAAGTAGTGCACTACTCCCAATAGTGCTCTGGTCAGAAGTAGTGTACTACTCCCTATAGTGCTCTGGTCAGAAGTAGTGCACTACTCCCCATAGTGCTCTGGTCAGAAGTAGTGCACTACTCCCTATAGTGCTCTGGTCAGAAGTAGTGCACTACTCCCTATAGTGCTCTGGTCAGAAGTAGTGCACTACTCCCCATAGTGCTCTGGTCAGAAGTAGTGCACTACTCCCTATAGTGCTCTGGTCAGAAGTAGTGCACTACTCCCCATAGTGCTCTGGTCAGAAGTAGTGCACTACTCCCTATAGTGCTCTGGTCAGAAGTAGTGCACTACTCCCTATAGTGCTCTGGTCAGAAGTAGTGCACTACTCCTTATAGTGCTCTGGTCAGAAGTAGTGCACTACTCCCTATAGTGCTCTGGTCAGAAGTAGTGCACTACTCCCTATAGTGCTCTGGTCAGAAGTAGTGCACTACTCCCTATAGGGCTCTGGTCAGAAGTAGTGCACTACTCCCCATAGTGCTCTGGTCAGAAGTAGTGCACTACTCCCTATAGGGCTCTGGTCAGAAGTAGTGCACTACTCCCCATAGTGCTCTGGTCAGAAGTAGTGCACTACTCCTTATAGTGCTCTGGTCAGAAGTAGTGCACTACTCCCCATAGTGCTCTGGTCAGAAGTAGTGCACTACTCCCTATAGTGCTCTGGTCAGAAGTAGTGCACTACTCCCTATAGTGCTCTGGTCAGAAGTAGTGCACTACTCCCCATAGTGCTCTGGTCAGAAGTAGTGCACTACTCCTTATAGTGCTCTGGTCAGAAGTAGTGCACTACTCCCCATAGTGCTCTGGTCAGAAGTAGTGTACTACTCCCTATAGTGCTCTGGTCAGAAGTAGTGCACTACTCCCTATAGTGCTCTGGTCAGAAGTAGTGCACTACTCCCTATAGTGCTCTGGTCAGAAGTAGTGCACTACTCCCCATAGTGCTCTGGTCAGAAGTAGTGCACTACTCCCTATAGTGCTCTGGTCAGAAGTAGTGCACTACTCCCCATAGTGCTCTGGTCAGAAGTAGTGCACTACTCCCCATAGTGCTCTGGTCAGAAGTAGTGCACTACTCCCTATAGTGCTCTGGTCAGAAGTAGTGCACTACTCCCCATAGTGCTCTGGTCAGAAGTAGTGCACTACTCCCCATAGTGCTCTGGTCAGAAGTAGTGCACTACTCCCTATAGTGCTCTGGTCAGAAGTAGTGCACTACTCCCCATAGTGCTCTGGTCAGAAGTAGTGTACTACTCCCCATAGTGCTCTGGTCAGAAGTAGTGTACTACTCCCTATAGTGCTCTGGTCAGAAGTAGTGCACTACTCCCTATAGTGCTCTGGTCAGAAGTAGTGCACTACTCCCTATAGTGCTCTGGTCAGAAGTAGTGCACTACTCCCTATAGTGCTCTGGTCAGAAGTAGTGCACTACTCCCCATAGTGCTCTGGTCAGAAGTAGTGCACTACTCCCCATAGTGCTCTGGTCAGAAGTAGTGCACTACTCCCTATAGTGCTCTGGTCAGAAGTAGTGCACTACTCCCCATAGTGCTCTGGTCAGAAGTAGTGCACTACTCCCCATAGTGCTCTGGTCAGAAGTAGTGCACTACTCCCTATAGTGCTCTGGTCAGAAGTAGTGCACTACTCCCCATAGTGCTCTGGTCAGAAGTAGTGTTCTATATGAGGAGTAGGGTTCCATTTGGGATGCACCTACAGTAACAGGTCATGATTACTGTAAGAGAATCTGTTATTGCCAAAGATATTAGCATAACCTCCGTCCAACGCAACATTTCATGACGCAGATTTCCGGTTTGTTTACGACTGAAATAACCAGGAGAGTTATTGGGTCAGTGGACTCTAAACTTTGCATCCCCAAATATGTATCAGGACAAATAAACAGCTTAGTTCCATGGATGCTGTTAGTGAAAGGCCACATCCGTCCCCACAGCCTCTGTGTCTTTGTGTTGTCACTATAGGCTATAGGCCCAACCAGCCATCCGGTCTCTGGTATGTGTGTGTGTGTGTGTGTGTGTGTGTGTGTGTGTGTGTGTGTGTGTGTGTGTGTGTGTGTGTGTGTGTGTGTGTGTGTGTGTGTGTGTGTGTGTGTGTGTGTGTATGTGTTGCACACGCAAGCATGTACACAGCTTTATCCCATGTGTTTAGTAGCCGGGGGGACACAATAGATGAGGAATTCCCTTCTCAGGAGAAATGCCCTGCCAAAGACTACAAAGACAGACATACATACACATTGGTATCACACAGCCAAGCACAGACAATGGGACTCTTTAATGTTGCACTGTGATATATAGGGCTGTTTTGTGGCAGTTTCCAAACATGAGATTACTGGACCTAAGGTTGCATTTTTCTCTGCTAAGATGCATTATTTTAGTAGAGGGAAAGCCCTTCTGTAAAAGAGATCATCTCTTTAAAATCATCAAACTTGTTCATTGCTTCTTTTTTTTACGCACAGGCATGTTATTTGGGTTTCTGAAAATCACCACGGGAGCTTTTCGTTGTCTTGTTTGAGAAGCCGCCATTTTCATCTCATTGAACTGTATGAATACAAACGGCAGATAGGCCACACACACACACACAGACAGTGAAATGCCCAGTTTCTCAGTTTCTGTTATGGTTTTGTTTGGGTTAGTACACAGCCCTGTTGCCATTTTAAACAAAGGCCAGCTAAAATGACTTCCAGGAGCGTGTGCTCATCAATCATTACATAATTGAACAGCGAGCAGGGTGTTGTGGTTGGAAACACTGAGCACTGTGGTTGGAAACACTGAGCACTGTGGTTGGAAACACTGAGCGTTGTAGTCGGAAACACTGAGCACTGTGGTTGGAAACACTGAGCACTGTGGTTGGAAACACTGAGCACTGTGGTTGGAAACACTGAGCACTGTGGTTGGAAACACTGAGCACTGTGGTTGGAAACACTGAGCACTGTGGTTGGAAACACTGAGCACTGTGGTTGGAAACACTGAGCACTGTGGTTGGAAACACTGAGCGTTGTAGTCGGAAACACTGAGCACTGTGGTTGGAAACACTGAGCACTGTGGTTGGAAACACTGAGCGTTGTAGTCGGAAACACTGAGCACTGTGGTTGGAAACACTGAGCGTTGTAGTCGGAAACACTGAGCACTGTGGTTGGAACACTTGGTCCACCTGCTAAATGCTGTTTATTTTTCAGAATCGCCTTTGAATTGTAGAGTGTATTTAATTCTCTGAAAATTACCAAAGTAGCCAAGTTTTGTGAGATGCCACCATTTTTTATTCAACTGGGCCCGGTTTCCTGACAGCGATGGAATTTAGGCTTAAAAGTGTTTTAACAATGCATCTTTTCTACAACGGCCGAAGATGTAACATGCATTTCCCAAAACACCACACAGAGAGAACGGTCAACAAGTGCGTCGATGGAGCATGTGTGGATACTGATAGGATCGAAAGAAATCGATTTTTGTATAATATGAATTCAATTTCCACGGGGGTACGGAAATTGTCGGCTGAGGGTTAATTGCAAAGACATTAGCAACTTTGTATTTGTCGTGGTCACAGAGAGACAGATAAACCATGTGATTCTACAGTATCTTTAGAAAATCAAATGTATTTATAAAGCCCTTTTTACATCAGCAGATGTCACAAAGTGCTCATACAGAAAACCAGCCTAAAACCCCAAACACCAAGCAATGCAGATGTATGTGTCGGGGGGCTAGGGTCAGTCTGTTATATCTGGAGTATTTCCCCTGTCTTATCCGGTGTCCTGTGTGAATTTAAGTTTGCTCGCTCCAATTCTCTCTTTCTTTCTTTCTTTCTTTCTTTCTTTCTTTCTTTCTTTCTTTCTTTCTTTCTTTCTTTCTTTCTTTCTTTCTTTCTTTCTTTCTTTCTTTCTTTCTTTCTTTCTTTCTTTCTTTCTTTCTCTCTCGGAGGACCTGAGCCCTAGGACCATGCCTCAGGACTACCTGGCCTGATGACTCCTTGCTGTCCCCAGTCCACCTGGTCGTGATGCTGCTCCAGTTTCAACTGTTCTGCCTGCAGCTATGGAACCCTGACCTGTTCACCGGACGTGCTACCTGACCCAGACCTGCTGTTTTCAACTCTCTAGAGACAGCAGGAGCGGTAGAGATACTCTGAATGATCAGCTATGAAAAGCCAACTGACATTTACTCCTGACGTGTTGACCTGTTGCACCCTCGACAACCACTGTGATTATTATTATTTGACCCTGCTGGTCATCTATGAACATTTGAACATCTTGGCCATGTTCTGTTATAATCTCCACCCAGCACAGCCAGAAGAGGACTGGCCACCCCTCATAGCCTGGTTCCTCTCTAGGTTTCTTCCTATGTTCTGTCCTTTCTAGGGAGTTTTTCCTAGCCACCGTGCTTCTACACCTGCATTGCTTGCTGTTTGGGGTTTTAGGCTGGGTTTCTGTACAGCACTTTGTGACATCAGCTGATGTAAGAAGGGCTTCATAAATAAATTTGATTTAGCAGTGTAACGAGTGTACTGAGAGTCGGGAAGCAAGTTCAGGGAGTGAGTGTTTTAATAAACAAAAGAAACAATGAGCACAAAACAAACAACGCACCGACATGAAAACAGAGTCAATAACACCTAAGGAAAGAACCAAGGGGAGGGACAGATATAGGGAAGATGATTATCCCACACACCTGTCACCATCGTCTCGCGCACTTGCGCTTCGTGACACTCACCTGGACTCCATCATCAAGCGCATCTCTACCGCAAGTGCGCGAGACGATGGTGACAGGTGTGTGGGATAATCAGCAGCCTGATGAACTAGAGAACGGAGATGGAGTATACGTGACAAGAAGCAGATAAAGTGAAGCAGGAGTGCAAAAAAATTATAATTTAACGACGCCGTTCTACGAGTGCTCTGAGGCAGACGTTAGATCACGAGTGTTTTCAAGTGCAACGTTAATAATGAAGGTTTAGGGAAACAGCTTGGAGATTAAACTATGCTCCTACAAATCTTCTAACGATGAACTTAGCCTTAAGATGCTTTTGGGAAACCAGGCCCTGTTTGAATAGGAAAGGCCAGGCCACACACAGGCAACAGAAAGGTTGAGTTCTGTTATTGTTTTGTTTGGTTAAGTAACAAGGGCACCCGGACGTGTGCTCATCAGTTGTACAGTAAGCTTTGGTTGTGGTCGGAACACTGAACATTGTGGTCGGAACACTCTGGCCTCCAGTCCAACACTCTGGCCTCTGTTGTTAAATGATGTTTACTTTTCCCCTCAGGATGGCCTTTGAATTCTGAATTCTGAGTCTTTAGGGTCTGTAGACAGGCGTGTGAACACCAACAGGAGGCCCTATGAAGGTTTTCATCCTGACCCTGTATAAATTGAAGTCGTGAGACGACCCAAAAAAACCAACATATGTGTTTGTTGCAGATCTGTTACTCCCTCCGTCGCATTTTCCCATATTCTCAGACCCGCGCTAAGCATTTTACTGGATTACTTGTGATACTTGTGCCATCCAACCCCTGCAACTTATCCAGAACGCTGCCACCCACCTGGTGTTCAACCTTCCCAAGTTCTCCCATGTCACCCCGCTCTTTCAAATACTCCACTGGCTTCCAGTTGAAGCTTGCTTCCACTACAAGACCATGGTGCTTGCCTATGGAGCAGCAACCCTACACCCCAACCCAAGCACTCTGTTCTGCCACATCTGGTTCATTGGCCATCCCACCCCTATGGGTGGTCAGCTTCGAGTCTTATTGGGTATGACACAACAAGCTTGGCACACCTGTATTTGAGCAGTTTCTCTCATTCTGCTCTGCAAATCCTCTCAAGCTCAGTCCGGTTGGATGGGGAGTGTCGCTGCACAGCTATTTTCTCTCCAGAGATTTTTGATCGGGTTCAAGTTCGTGCTCTTGCTGGGCCAATCAAGGATATTCAGAGACTTGTCCTGAAGCCACTCCTGCATTGTCTTGGTTGTGTGCTTAGGGTCGGTGTCCTGTTGGAAGGTGAACCTTCATCCACAGTCTGAAGTCCTGAGCGCTCTGGAGCAGGTCACTGAAAAACATCCCCACAGGCTGATGCTGCCTCCACCATGCTTCACCATAGGGATGATGCTGCCACCACCATGCTTCACCATAGGGATGATGCTGCCTCCACCATGCTTCACCATAGGGATGATGCTGCCACCACCATGCTTCACCATCGGGATGATGCTGCTACCACCATGCTTCACCATAGGGATGATGCTGCAACCACCATGCTTCACCATAGGGAGGGTGCTGCCTCCACCATGCTTCACCATAGGGAGGGTGTCAGGTTTCCTCCAGACGTGACGCTTGGCAGTCAGGTTTCATAAAACCAGAGAATCTTGTATCTCATGGTCTGAATTTCCTTTAGGTGCCTTTTGGCAAACTCCAAGCAGGCTGTCATGTGCCTTTTACTGAGGAGTGGCTTCCGTCCAGCCACTCTACTACCATAAAGACCCGAATGATGGAGTGCTGCAGAGATGGTTGTCCTTCTGGAAGGTTCTCCCATCTCCACAGAGGAACTATGGAGCCTTGTCAGAGTGACCATCGGGTTCTTGGTCACCTCCCTGACCAAGGCCCTTCTCCCCCGATTGCTCAGTTTGACCAGACAGCCAGTTCTAGGAAGAGTCTTGATGGTTCCAACTTTCTTCCATTTAAGAATGATGGAGGCCACTGTGTTCTTGGTGACCTTCAATGATGCAGACATTTTTTGGTACCCTTCCTCAGATCTGTGCCTTGACACAATCCTGTCTCGGAGCTCTATGGACAATTCCTTTGACCTCATGGCTTGATCTTTGCTCTGACATGCATTGTCAACTGTGAGACCTTATATAGACAGGTGTGTGCCTTTCCAAATCATGTCCAATCAATTGAATTTACCACAGGTGGACTCCAATCAAGTTGGAGAAACATCTCAAGGATGATCAATGGAAACAGGATGCACCTGAGCTCAATTTCAAGTCTACTAGCAAAGGGTCTGAATACTGATGTAAATAAGGTATTTCTGTTTTTTTATTTTTTATAGATTTGCAAACATTTCTAAAAACCAAATTTTATTTTCCATGATTGGGTATTGTGTGTAGATTGATGAAGATTTTTTTTAATTTAATCAATTTTAGAATAAGGCTGTAACGTAACAAAATGTGTAGTAAGTCAAGGGGTTTGAATACTTTCCGAATGCACTGTATATACTTAGAGATAGGGTATATAATAGACCGTATCAGCAGTGGGTAGACATTTGATTAGCTATATAGCAGTCTTGTTTAGCAGGCTGTTCAGGTTTCTGTTGCTTCCAGACTTGGTGCACTGGTACCACTTGCCGTGGGGTACCAGATAATAGTTTATGGCTTTTGAGGCTGGAGTATTTGACAATTTTTGTGCCATCCTCTGACACCGCCTGGTATATACAGTTGAAGTCGGAAGTTTACATACACCTTAGCCAAATACATTTCAACTCAGTTTTTCACAATTCCTGACCTTTAATCCTAGTAAAAAATCCCTGTCTTAGGTCAGTTAGGATCACCAGTTTATTTTAAGAATGTGAAATGTCAGAATAATAGTAGAGAGAATGATTTATTTCAGCTTTTATTTCTTTCATCACATTCCCAATGGGTCAGAAGTTTACATACACTCAATTAGTATTTGGTAGCATTGCCTTCAAATTGTTTAACTTGGGTCAAACGTTTTGGGTAGCCTTCCACAAGCTTCCCACAATAAGTTGGGTGAAATTTGACCCATTCCTCCTGACAGAGCTGGAGTAACTGAGTCAGGTTTGTTGGCCTCCTTGCTCACACACACCTTTTCAGTTCTGCCCGCAAATTTTCTATAGGCTTGAGGTCAGGGCTTTGTGATGGCCACTCCAATACCTTGACTTTGTTGTCCTTAAGCCATTTTGCCACAACTTTGGAAGTATGCTTGGAGTCATTGTCCATTTGGAAGAGCCATTTGCGACCAAGCTTTAACTTCCTGACTGATGTCTTGAGATGTTGCTTCAATATATCCACATAATTTTCTTACCTCATGATGCCATCTATTTTGTGAAGTGCAGCAGTCACTCCTGCAGCAAAACACCCCCACAACATGATGCTGCCACCCCGCTTCACGGTTGGGATGGCATTCTTCGGTTTGCAAGCCTCCCCCTATTTCCTTCAAAAATAATGATGGTCATTATGGCCAAACAGTTCCATTTTTGTTTCATCAGACCAGAGGACATTTCTCCAAAAAGTATGATCTTTGTCCCCATGTGCAGTTGCAAACCGTAGTCTCGTTTTTTTTATTGCAGTTTTGGAGCAGTGGCTTCTTCCTTGCTGAGCGGCCTTTCAGGTTATGCCGATATAGGACTCGTTTTACTGTGGCTTCATAAATCAATTTGATTGAAATAAAATAATTTGATTGAATTGTGATACAGTGAATTATAAGTGAAATAATCTGTCTGTAAACAATTGTTGGGAAAATTACTTGTGTCATGCACAAAGTAGATGTCCTAACCGACTTGCCAAAACTATAGTTTGTTAACAAGAAATGTGTGGAGTGGTTGAAAAAACGATTGTTAATGACTCCAACCTAAGTGTATGTAAACTTCCGATTTCAACTGTATGTCTTGGATGGCAGGGAGCTCGGCCCCAGTGATGTATTGGGCTGTACTCAATATCCTCTGTAGTGCCTTGCAGTCGGGTACCTTGCAGTTGTCGTACCAAGCGGTGATGCAGCCAGTCATGATGCTCTCAGTGGTGCAGCTGTAGAACTTTTAGAGGATCTGGAGGCCAAATATTTTCAGCCTCCTGAGGGGGAAGTAACACTGTCGTGTGGACCATCTTGATGTGGACACCGAGGAACATGAAGCTCCCGACCCGCTCCACTTCAGCCCCATCAATAATAATGGGGGTATACTCGCCCCTCCGTTTCCTGTAGTCCATGATCAGCTCCTTTGTCTTGCTGACATTGAGGGAGAGGTTGTTGTCCTGGCAAACTTTATGCTGGTGATGGGAGTCGTGCACGGCCAAGCAGTCGTGGGTGAATAGGGAGTACAGGAGGGGACAAAGCACACACCCCTGTGGGGTCCCCTTGTTGATGGTCAGCATGGCAGATGTGATCTAGCCTACCCTCATCGCATAGGGGTGGCCGTCAGGAAATCCAGTATCCAGTTGCAGAGGAAGGTGTTCAGTCCCAGGGTCCTGAGCTTGGTAATGAGCTTGAAGGGGACTATGGTGTTGAATGCTGAGCTGTAGTCAATGAACAGCATTCTTACATAGGTGTTCCTCTTGTCCAGGTGGGAGACGGCAGTGTGAAGTGCAATAGAGATTGCGTAATTTGTGGATTTGTTGGGGTGGTATGCAAATTGGAGTGGGTGATGGTGTTGATGTGAGCCATGACCAGCCTTTCAAAGCATTTCATGGCTATAGATCAAATCAAAATAAAATAAAATAAAATTGTATTGGTCACTTACACATATTTATCAGATGTTATTGCGGGTGTAGTGAAATGCTTGTGTTCCTAGCTCCAACAGTGCAGTAGTATTTAACTAAATGCTTGTGTTCCTAGCTCCAACAGTGCAGTAGTATTTAACTAAATGCTTGTGTTCCTAGCTCCAACAGTGCAGTAGTATCTAACTAAATGCTTGTGTTCCTAGCTCCAACAGTGCAGTAGAATCTAACAATTCACAATAATACACACAAATCAAAAAGTAAAAGAATGGAATTAAGAGAAATATATAAATATTAGGACAAGCAATGTCGAAGTGACATTGACTAAAATACTGTAGAATAGAATACAGTATATACATATGAGATGAGTAAAGCCTTATGTAAACATTATTAGAGTGACCAGTGTTCCATTATTAAAGTGGCCAGTGATTCCATGTCTATAGGGCATCAGCCTCTAAGGTGCAGGGTTGAGTAACAGGGTGGTAGCTGGCTAGTGATGGCTATTTAACAGTCTGATGGCCTTGAGATAGAAGCTGATTTTCAGATGCACCTGTACTGACCTCGCCTTCCGGATGATAGCGAGGTGAACAGGCCGTGGCTCGGGTGGTTGATGTCCTTGATGATATTTTTGGCCTTCCTTTGACATCGGGTGCTGTAGGTGTCCTGGAGGGCAGGCAGTGTGCCATTAGTGATGCGTTGGGCAGACCCCACCACCCTCTGGAGAGCCCTGCGGTTGCGGGCGGTGCAGTTGCCGTACCAGGCGGTGATACAGCCCGACAGGATATGAGTGCTACAGGTTGATAGTCATTTAGGCAGGTAACCTTGGCGTTCTTGTGCACTGGGACTTTGGTGGTATGCTTGAAACAAGTTGGTATTACAGACCGAGTCAGTGATAGGGTGAAAATGTCATTGAAGACACTTGCCAACTAGTCAGCGCATGCCCTGAGTACGAGTCCTGTTATTCCATCTGGCCCTGCGGCCTTGCCAATGTTAACCTGTTTAAAGGTCTTTCTCACATCAGCTACGGAGAACGAGATCACACAGTCGTCCGGAATAGCTGGTAATCTCATGCATTGGTCAGTGTTGTTTGCCTCGAAATGAGCATAGAACGCATTTAGCTAGTCTGGTAGACTCACGTCTCTGGGCAGCTCGCGACTGTGTTTCCCTTTGTAGTCCGTGATAGTTTGCCAGCCCTGGCACATCCGTAGAGCATCAGAGCCAGCATCGTAGGATTTGATCTTAGTTCTGTAATGACGCTTTGCCTGTTTGATGACTCGTCGGAGGTCGTAGCAGGATTTATTTTAAGTGTCCCGCTCCTAGAAAACGGCAGCTGTAGCCTTTAGCTCATTGCGGCTGTTGCCTGTAATCCATGGCTTTTGGTTGGTGTACGTACTCTATATACTGTCACTGTGGGGATGACGTCGTCAATGCACTTTATTAATGAAGCCAGTGACTGATGTGGTTAACTCCTCAATGTTATCTGATGAAACCGTCCTGTAGCATCCGTCTCATCCTTATTGAGCGTGTCACTGGTACTTCCTGTTTGAGTTTTTGCTTCTAGGCAGGAATCAGGAGGATAGAGTTATGGTCTAATTTTCCAAAGGGAGGGCCTTGTGTGTGTTTCTCTGTGTGGAATAAAGATAATAATAATAAATATACCTCTATTTGCACAGGTGACATGCTGGTAAAAATGAGGTAAAATGGATTTCAGTTTCCCTGCTTAAAATCACCAGCCACATGAAATGTCACCTCTGAATGTAAGGGAAAGGGGTAAGGGGCATACCTAGTCAGTTGTACAACTGAACGCATTCAACTGAAATGTGTCTTCCACATTTAACCCAACCCCTCGGAATCAGAGAGATGCGGGGGGCTGCCGAAAAATCAACAGATGTCTTTGGTACATTTTTGTGTTTGCTTATGGCCCTATACAGCTCGTTGAGTCTGATCTTAGTGCCAGCATCGGTTTCGGGGGGGTAAATAGACAGCTACAAAAATATAGATGAAAATACTCTTTGTAAACATTATGGTCTGCAGCTTTTTATGAGGTATTTGTAGCTCTTCCAAGCAAAAACTCAAGACTTCCTTAACATTAGTAAGGACGCACCAGCTGTTGTTCACAGAGACACACTATGTCTCCATGTTCCCTCTGTGTATTTTCACGGCAGTGTAGCCTCTCACTATATTGATTATCTGGCTGGTGACAGTTGTTCCTTTTTTTAAAGCTGCAATATGTATTTTTTGGTGTGACCAAATTCACATAAAAATCTGAGTTATAGATCTGTCACTCTAATTTTCTTATTAATAATTAGTAGTTACAGTCTTGTCTCATCGTTGAAACTCCCGTACGGACTCAGGAGAGACAAAGGTCGAGAGCCATGCGTCCTCTGAAACACGACCCTGCCAATCCACACTGCTCACTTAACACCAACTTGTCGGATGAAACACCGTACAACTGGCCGACTGTGTCAGCGTCCATGTGCCCGGCCCGCCACAGGAGTCGCTAGAGCGCGATGGGACAAGGACATCCTGGCCGGCCAAACCCTCCCCTAAACCGGACAATGCTGGGCCAATTGTGCATTGCCTCACGGGTCTCCCGGTCGCGGTTGGTTGCGACACAGCCCGGGATCGAACCCGGGCCCGGGATTGAAAACAGCTGAAAATACAATATTGATGGTTATTGAAAATATATTTAACAGGGGTTTGGATCGTACAGTGATTCTCTATATTGTGCATTGCTTGTTTTGTCACATAAACTGACATTTTAGCAACCAGGAAATGGAGGAGTGATTTGTACATAATGCAGCTTTAATAGAGGGAATGAGAAGCCTACAGAGAAGTGCTCCAATAGAACTGCTTGTAGACACAGGCAGAAGGCAGAAGGCATGACAAACGGCTCTCTTCCTTGTAAGCCTCGTGTTTTCTGCAACCCTTCTCTCTCTCTCTCTCTCTCTCTCTCTCTCTCTCTCTCTCTCGCTTCCCCATCTCTCTTTCTCCTTCATCCCCTCTCCCTCCCTCCCTTTCTCTCTCTCTCTCTCTTTCTCTCTGTCATTCTCTTACATCCCCATCTCTCTTTCTCTCTTCTTTCCTATATCTCTTTCTCCTTCCATTCTCCTTACATCCCCCTCTCTCTCTCTCCCTTCCTCCTTTATATATCTCCCACCCTCTCTATGGTAGTGCCTAAAGCTAATCAGCTAGTTAGTGGTAGCCGGGACCAACCACATTCTGAGGTCTCACCTTGTCAAGCTGTGCCTCTGTGTACACACACACACACACACACACACACACACACACACACACATACACACACACTCACTCAAACACAAGCAAACACACACACAACCACTCAAACACACACATACATACACAACTGCAAGCACACTCGCACATACACACTCACACACACACAGTCTTATTCTCACCATCTCTCAATTAAGATATGTTTCCAGACCCACACAGAGCAAAGTAGAGTAGAGTAGAATAGATACTAGAGTAGAGACTATAGTAGATTAGAGACTAGAGACTAGAGTAGATTAGAGACTAGAGTAGAGACCAGAGTAGAGACCAGAGTAGAGACCAGAATAGAGACTAGAGTAGAGACTAGAGTAGAGACCAGAGTAGAGTAGAGACTAAAATAGAGTAGAGAACATAGTAGAGACTAGAATAGAGACTCGAGTAGAGACTAGAGTAGAGACTAGAGTAGAGACTAGAGTAGAGACTAGAGTAGAGACCAGAATAGAGACTAGAGTAGAGACTAGAGTATAGATTCGGGACTAGAGTAGAGTAGAGTCTAGAGTAGAGACCAGAGTAGAGACCAGAGTAGAGTAGAGACCAGAGTAGAGTATAGACTAGAGTAGAGTAGAGACCTGAGTAGAGTAGAGTAGAGACTAGAGTGGAGAGTAGAGTAAAGACTAGAGTAGAGACCAGAGTAGAGACCAGAGTAGAGACCAGAGTAGAGACCAGAGTAGAGACTAGAGTATAGACTAGAGTAGAGACCAGAGAAGAGACTAGAGTAGAGTAGAGACTAGAGTAGAGTAGAGACCAGAGTAGAGTATAGACTAGAGTAGAGTAGAGACCTGAGTAGAGTAGAGTAGAGACTAGAGTGGAGAGTAGAGTAAAGACTAGAGTAGAGACCAGAGTAGAGACCAGAGTAGAGACTAGAGTATAGACTAGAGTAGAGACCAGAGAAGAGACTAGAGTAGAGTAGAGACTAGAGTAGAGTAGAGACCAGAGTAGAGTAGAGACCAGAGTAGAGACCAGAGTAGAGACCAGAGTAGAGACTAGAGTATAGACTAGAGTAGAGACCAGACTAGAGTAGAGACTAGAGTAGAGTAGAGACTAGAGTAGAGACTAGAGTAGAGTAGAGACTAGAGTAGAGACCAGACTAGAGTAGAGACTAGAGACTATAGTAGAGTAGAGGCTAGAGTAAATTAGATTAGAGGTTAGAGTAGAGACTAGAGTAGAGACGAGAGTAGAGTAGAGACTAGAGTAGAGACTAGTTAGAGACTAGAGTAGAGACTAGAGTAGAGACTAGAGTAAAGTAGAACCTCAACTAACCGGTGCCCCCCGCACATTAAATCTGTACCGGTACCCCCCCTGTATATAGTCTCGCTATTGTTATTTCACTGCTGCTGCTCTTTAATTACTTGTTACTTTTATTTCTTATTCTTATCCATATTTTTTTTAAACTGCATTGTTGGTTAGGGGCTTCGTAAGTAAGCATTTCACTATAAGGTTGTATTCGGCGCATGTGACTAATAAAATTTGATTTGATAGGATTTTGATTACACATGACGTCTTTATTTCAGCATGCAGGAACTTGGCCAGATCTTCACCTGTACATAGATCATCACCTCTCTGAACATCTGAACCGGGTAGGGAGGCTCTTAACAAGACATGGAAATTAGAGGCTGCCTTCTGAGCATGTGCGAACTCAAAGGGGACAGTGATGACAGCCTCTGTGACATCAGCACCCAAGGCTGAGGATTTTTTGTTGTTGTTGACCGGGCTGGTGGAAAATGTGAATAGTGTTTAGCTAGGCAAAATGGTTTGTCTATCAAATATCGTATATGGCACTGATTTTGGAGCTGATTTTAAACCTGTGGTCTACTAGCTGGTTAGGACCCGAAATCCTTAAGTTCTATCCTTCCAGCTTTAAACACCTCTCCTCAGGACACTGCTGTATCAACCCAAGACTCCTGCACAGAGAATGATATCTTTCACCTCAGTACAGCTCTGCTTTAGCCTGAAGGATGGGACCCGAGAAATGAAGCAGATATGTTGACGTCATCCGCCCCCATGAGACTGTACGCGTTGACTGTTGCATTGTGTGTGGGTGGCAACATGGTCATGGACAAACGTAACCAGGCTGTTGCCCTTGTAGTCTGGCATGGGGTCACACACACAGGCATGGACACACACTCACATGCACACACACACACACACACACACACAGGCATGTACGCACACTCACATGCACACACACACTCACATGCGCACACACACACACAGGCATGGACGCACACTCACATGCACACACACACACACACACACGCACACACACTCACATGCACACACACACACACACACACACACACACACACACAGGCATGGACGCACACTCACATGCACACACACTCACATGCGCACACACACACACAGGCATGGACACACACACACACACACACACACACACACACACACACACACACACACACACACACACACACACACACACACACAGTCTGGCATGTGGTCAGGCACCATGGCACCGTCAGCACGTCTGACTCTCAATGCTGAAGACTTGGAAGTAAATTAGACCCTGCAGCTTACCTGAGATGTGTGTGTGTGTGTGTGTGTGTGTGTGTGTGTGTGTGTGTGTGTGTGTGTGTGTGTGTGTGTGTGTGTGTGTGTGTGTGTGTGTGTGTGTGTGTGTGTGTGTGTGTGTGTGTGTGTGTGTGTGTGTGTGTGAAAAAAATTGTGTCAATTCTCACACTGCTTTTAATTCTCATTACAACAAACAGCTGGTATGCAAAAGACAGCAGGAACATTCATGTCTTGAATTGTACTGGAACTTTCAAAACACTGATTAATATAGGCGATGTAACCTACTGTTTACATTATGTGTGTTGAAGTATATGTGATGATTTGGGCTTTGGGTTGTATCAGAACATGCTCAACCATATGTTCTTTTAAAACAACAACTTTAAAAACATGATGTTCTGATGTGTATGTGATGGTTCCGTCTGTTCCATCCAGTCTGCGTCACAGCGGAGTGATGCATCTGTCCTTGGCAAAGCAGGAAGTGGATATTACTCAGGAGCAGTGTGAAGCAAAGGGGTCGCCGCTGGGCAAACACTGGTTGAATCAACGTTGTTTTCATTTCAACCCAAAAATTCAATGTAGTGACGTTGAACCAACGTGGAAAACTTAAGTTTGCATAAAGTCATCAACATAAGGGAATTACGGATTTTGTTCACCCAACTTTTTTGGGGTACTTTTAACCCCTTTTTCTCCCCAATTGGTAGAAACTGTCTTGTCCCATCGCTCCAACTCCCGTACGGACTCGGGAGAGCCATGCGTCCTCTGAAACACGACCCCGCCAAGCCACACGGCTCGCTTAACCCCGGAAGCCAACCACACCAATGTGTTGGAAGAAACACCGTACAACTGGCAACCGAAGTCAGCGTGCATGCACCCGGCCCGCCACAAGGAGTCGCTAGAGCGCGGTGGGACAAGGACATCGCAGCCAGCTAAAACCTCCACGAACCTGGACGACGCTGAGCCAATTGTGCGTCGCTTCATGAGTCTCCAGGTTGTGGCCGGCTGCGACACAGCCTGGGATCAAACCCGGGTCTGTAGTGACACCTCTAGCACTGTGATGCAGTGCCTTAGACCGCTGCACCACTCGAGAGGCTCCTTCACCCAAAATGTTTACTTAAATCCAATGACACGCTGACATTTTTTTGGTTGATTTCATGTTGATTTCACGTTAGTTGACAACTCAACCAAAAGTAAATCAAAACTAGACTTTGAAATGACGTGTGTACCCAGTGGTTCTCTGTTGCTCATACCCATTTTAGTCACCACTCTCCATTAGTCCACCAGCAGAGGTACGGACTGGCCTCGGACACAAATTGGTTGCCAGCAGTAAGGAAAGGAGGAGGTAGGCTCTTGCCCATTTGGGACACCCTAGCTACTGTACAACCATGTAAACATGAACTGAACGGATGGTCAGTTTACCCAATCCCACTCTACTCTACAGGACTAATAGAGATGACTACTCTACTCTACAGGACTAATAGAGATGACTACTCTACTCTTACAGGACTAATAGAGATGACTACTCTTACAGGACTAATAGAGATGACTACTCTACTCTTACAGGACTAAGAGAGATGACTACTCTACTCTTACAGGACTAAGAGAGATGACTACTCTACTCTTACAGGACTAATAGAGATGACTACTCTACTCTTACAGGACTAATAGAGATGACTACTCTACTCTTACAGGACTAATAGAGATGACTACTCTACTCTACAGGACTAATAGAGATGACTACTCTACTCTTACAGGACTAATATAGATGACTACTCTACTCTTACAGGACTAATAGAGATGACTACTCTTACAGGACTAATAGAGATGACTACTCTTACAGGACTAATAGAGATGTCTACTCTACTCTTACAGGACTAATAGAGATGACTACTCTACTCTTACAGGACTAATAGAGATGACTACTCTACTCTTACAGGACTAATAGAGATGACTACTCTACTCTTACAGGACTAATAGAGATGACTACTCTTACAGGACTAATAGAGATGACTACTCTTACAGGACTAATAGAGATGACTACTCTTACAGGACTAATAGAGATGTCTACTCTACTCTTACAGGACTAATAGAGATGACTACTCTACTCTTACAGGACTAATAGAGATGACTACTCTACTCTTACAGGACTAATAGAGATGACTACTCTACTCTTACAGGACTAATAGAGATGACTACTCTACTCTTACAGGACTAATATAGATGACTACTCTTACAGGACTAATAGAGATGACTACTCTTACAGGACTAATAGAGATGACTACTCTTACAGGACTAATAGAGATGACTACTCTACTCTTACAGGACTAATAGAGATGACTACTCTACTCTTACAGGACTAATAGAGATGACTACTCTACTCTTACAGGACTAATAGAGATGACTACTCTACTCTTACAGGACTAATAGAGATGACTACTCTACTCTTACAGGACTAATATAGATGACTACTCTTACAGGACTAATAGAGATGACTACTCTACTCTTACAGGACTAATAGAGATGACTACTCTACTCTTACAGGACTAATAGAGATGACTACTCTTACAGGACTAATAGAGATGACTACTCTACTCTTACAGGACTAATAGAGATGACTACTCTACTCTTACAGGACTAATAGAGATGACTACTCTACTCTTACAGGACTAATAGAGATGACTACTCTACTCTTACAGGACTAATAGAGATGACTACTCTACTCTTACAGGACTAATAGAGATGACTACTCTACTCTTACAGGACTAATAGAGATGACTACTCTACTCTTACAGGACTAATAGAGATGACTACTCTTACAGGACTAATAGAGATGACTACTCTACTCTTACAGGACTAATAGAGATGACTACTCTACTCTTACAGGACTAATAGAGATGACTACTCTACTCTTACAGGACTAATAGAGATGACTACTCTACTCTTAAAGGACTAATAGAGATGACTACTCTACTCTTACAGGACTAATAGAGATGACTACTCTTACAGGACTAATAGAGATGACTACTCTACTCTTACAGGACTAATAGAGATGACTACTCTACTCTTACAGGACTAATAGAGATGACTACTCTACTCTTACAGGACTAATAGAGATGACTACTCTACTCTTACAGGACTAATAGAGATGACTACTCTACTCTTACAGGACTAATAGAGATGACTACTCTACTCTTACAGGACTAATAGAGATGACTACTCTACTCTTACAGGACTAATAGAGATGACTACTCTTACAGGACTAATAGAGATGACTACTCTACTCTTACAGGACTAATAGAGATGACTACTCTACTCTTACAGGACTAATAGAGATGACTACTCTACTCTTACAGGACTAATAGAGATGACTACTCTACTCTTAAAGGACTAATAGAGATGACTACTCTACTCTTACAGGACTAATAGAGATGACTACTCTACTCTTACAGGACTAATAGAGATCTCTACTTGTCCTTACTTCATCAGTAAGGAGAGGAAAGTGATGCTACAGTAAACCTGCTGATTATCTTGTCTATGTAGTTACTTTGGGTGTCTTGAAAGCAGAGAGGTGAGTGGTGCTCTAAAGACTTACTGTAAAACTCATCTCTGATTGGATGACAGTTTAACCATGTCTCATGAGGGGAGAGTGCTACTCTATATTTACAACCCGTCTTGGTAAATATAAATGGATTGTTGTTGTTGAAATGACTACTTAGAAATAATGACTTGTACTAGGAAGGAAGACTGTGTGAATGCCTATTGTGTCTCCTTAATTAATTGTGGCTCCCGCTCCAGCGACTGCACAACTCATCTCTGTAAACATGAACGTATCGGATGGACGGACATTTCAAATTGGATAGATCGAATTTAAAATGTCTACTCTGAAATGGCTACTTAAAGGAAATTGCTTCCTTGAAATGTATACTTACACCGGGAGGACAATGTGCAGTGCATTCAGAAAGTATACAGACCCCTTCCCTTTTTCCACATTTTATTACGTTACATGGATTAAATAAATGGATTAAATAAAATAATTATCATCAGTCTACACACAATACCCCATAATGACAAAGTGAAAACAGGTTAAGATTATTTTGCCAATTTATTACAAATAAAAAACAGAAATGCCTTATTTATAAACATTGCCAAGAAAAAAGTATGTCACAACAATCGATAAACACAGTCTGCTTAAACTAATAACCCACAAACAATTTTATTTTTTCATGTCTTTACTGAACACACCGTGTAAACATTCACAGTGCAGGGTGGAAAAAGAATGTGAACCTTTTGATTTAATAACTGGTTGACCCTCCTTTGGCAGCAATAACCTCAACCAAACATTTCCTGTAGTTGCGGATCAGACCTGTAACAACTGTCAGGAAGAATTTTGGACCATTCCTCTTTACAAAACTGTTCAGCAATATTCTTGGGATGTCTGGTGTGAACTGCTCTCTTGAGGTCATGCCACAGCATCTCAAATCAAATCAAATCAAATTGTATTGGTCACATACACATGGTTAGCAGATGTTAATGTGAGTGTAGCGAAGTGCTTGTGCTTCTAGTTCCGACCGTGCAGTAAAATCTAACAAGTAATCTAACAGTTTCACAACAACTACCTTATACACACATGTGTAAAGGAATGATTAAGAACATGTACATTAAAGTGGCTGGAGTTGAGTCAGTATGTTGGTAGCAGCCACTAAATGTTAGTGATGGCTGTTTAACAGTCTGATGGCCGTGAGATAGAAGCTGTTTTTCAGTCTCTCGGTCCCAGCTTTGATGCACCTGTACTGACCTCGCCTTCTGGATGATAGCGGGGTGAACAGGCAGTGGCTCGGGTGGTTGTTGTCTTTGATGATCTTTATGGCCTTCCTGTGACATCGGGTGGTGTAGGTGCCCTGGAGGGCAGATAGTTTGCCCCCGGTGATGCGTTGTGCAGACCTCACTACCCTCTGGAGAGCCTTACGGTTGTGGGCGGAGCAGTTGCCGTACCAGGCGGTGATACAGCCCGACTGGATGCTCTCGATTGTGCATCTGTAAAAGTTTGTGAGTGTTTTTGGTGACAAGCCAAATTTCTTCAGCCTCCTGAGGTTGAAGAGGCGCTGTTGCGCCTTCTTTACCACGCTGTCTGTGTGGGTGGACCATTTCAGTTTGTCAGTGATGTGTACGCCGAGGAACTTAAAACTTTCCACCTTCTCCACTACTGTCCCGTTGATGTGGATAGGGGGGTGCTCCCTCTGCTGTTTCCTGAAGTCTACGATCATCTCCTTTGTTTTGTTGACGTTGAGTGTGAGGTTATTTTCCTGACAACACACTCCGAGGACCCTCACCTCCTCCCTGTAGGCCGTCTCGTCGTTATTGGTAATCAAGCCTACCACTGTAGTGTTGTCTGCAAACTTGATTGAGTTGTAGGCGTGCATGGCCACGCAGACATGGGTGAACAGGTAGTACAGAGAGGGCAGAGAAAGCACCCTTGTGGGGCCCCAGTGCTGAGGATCAGTGGGGTGGAGATGCTGTTTCCTACCCTCACCACCTGGGGGCAGCACGTCAGAAAGTCCAGGACCCAGATGCACAGGGCAGGGATGAGACCCAGGGTCTCAAACTTAATGACGAGTTTGGAGGGTACTATGGAGATGGGAGAACCTTCCAGAAGGACAACCATCTCTGCAGCACTCCACCAATCATGCCTTTATTATAGAGAGCCAGACAGAAGCCACTCCTCAGTAAAAGGCACATGACAGCCTGCTTTGAGTTTGCCAAAAAAGCACCTAACGGACTCTCAGACCATGAGAAACAAGATTCTCTGGTCTGATGAAACCAAGATTGAACTCTTTTACCTGAATGCCCAAGTGTCACGTATGAAGGAAACCAGGCACCAGACTGGGGTGAAGGTTCACCTTCCAACAGGACAACAATCCTAAGCACACAGCCAAGACAACACAGGAGTCGCTTCGGGACAAGTCTCTGAATGTCCTTGAGTGGCCCAGACAGAGCCCGGACTTGAACCCAATCAAACATCTCTGGAGAGACCTGAAAATAGCTGTGCTGCACCGCTCCCCATCCAACCTGACAGAGCTTGAGAGGATCTGCAGAGAAGCATTGGAGAAACTCCCCAAATACAGGTGTACCAAGCTTGTTGCGTCATACTCAAGAAGACTCGAGGCTGTAGTCGCTGCCAAAAGGTGCTTCAACAAAGTATACTTATGTAAATGTGATATTTCCGTTAAAAAAAATTATACATTTGCAAAAATTTCTAAAAACCTGTTTTTGCTTTGTCATTATGTTGTACTGTGTGTAGATTGATGAGGGAAAAATCCATTGTAATCCATTTTAGAATAAGGCTGTAATGTAATGAAATGTGGAAAAATTCGAAAAAGGTCTGAAAACTTTTCGAATTAAGTGTAAATATACAGTGTCTTCAGAAAGCATTCACATCCCTTCGATTTGTCCACATTTTGTTGCGTTACAGTCTGAATTTAAAATGGATTAAATTTAGATTTTTTGTCACTGGCCTACACACATTACACCATCATGTCAAAGTGAAATTATGTTTTTCCAAATACGTACAAATTATTTAAAAAATGAAAAGATGAAATGTTTTGAGTCAATAAGTATTCAACCCCTTTGTTATGGCAAACCTAAAAAAGTTGAGGGGTAAACATTTGCTTACCAAGTCACATAGTAAGTTGCATGGACTCACTTTGTGTGCAATATTAGTGTTTAACATGATTTTTAAATGACTACCTCCTCTCTGTACCCCACACATGTAATAATCTGTAACATCCATCAGTCGAGTAGTGAATTTCAACACAGATTCAACTACAAATACCAGGGAATTTTTCCAATGTCTCGTAAAGAAGGGCACCTATTGGTAGATGGGTATTTTTTTTTAAAGCATACATTAAATATCCGTTTGAGCAAGTTATTAATTAAACTTTGGATGGTGTATCAATACACCCAGTCACTACAAATATACAGGCGTCCTTCCTAACTCGGTTGCTGGAGAGGAAGGAAACCCCTCAGGGATTTCACCATGAGGCCAATGGTGACTTTAAAACAGTTATAAAGTTTAATGGCTGTGTGAGGAGAAAAGTGATGATGGATCAACAACATTGTAGTTGCTCCACAATATTAACCTAATTGACAGAGTAAAAAGAAGGAAGCCTGTACAGAATACAAATATTCCAAAATATGCATCCTGTTTGCAAAAGGCACTAAAGTAAAACTGTAAAAAATGTGGTTAAGCAGTTAACTTTTTGTCCTGAGTACAAGGTGTTATGTTTGGGGTAAATCCAAGTGGCACAGCAGTCGATGGCACTGTATCTCAGTGCTAGAGGCCTCACTACAGACCCTGGTTCGATTCCAGGCTGTATCACAACCGGCCGTGATTGGGAGTCCTATAGGGCAGTGCACAATTGGCCCAGCGTCATCTGGGTTTGGCAGGGGCAGATCGTCATTGTAAATAAGAATTTGTTCTTAACTGACTTGCCTAGTTAAATAAAAGGTTAAATAAAAAAAATTAATTACACATTACTGAGTACCACTCTATATTTTCAAGCATAGTGGTAGCTTCATCATGTTATGGATATACTTGTAATCGTTAAGGACCGGGGAGTTTTTCAGGATAAAAAATAAATGGAATGGAGCTAAGCAAAGGCTAAATCCTAGCGGAAAACCTGGTTCAATCTGCTTTCCACCAGACACTGGGAGATTAATTCACCTTTCAGTACGACAATAACCTAAAACACAAGGTCAAATCTACATTGGGAGTTGCTTACCAAGAAGACAGTGAATGTTCCTGAGTGGCCGAGTTACAGTTTAGAATTAAATCCACTTGAACATTTATGGCAAGACCTGAAAATGCTTGTCTAGCAATGATCTACAACCAATTTCACAGACCTTGAATAATTGGAAAATGTAGCACAATCCAGGTGTGGAAAGCTCTTAGACTTATCCAGAAAAACTCACAGCTTTAATCACTACCAAAGGTGGTTCTAGTATTGACGTAGTGGTGTGGATACTTATCTAAATGAGATATTTCTGTATTTTATTTTTAATACATCTGCAAAAATGTCTAAAAACATGTTTTCCCTTTGTCATTATGAGGTATTGTGCGTAGATGGGTGAATCATTTTAAAAATTCATTTTAAATTCAGGCTGTAACACAACAAAATGCTGAATAAGTCGAGGGTTATGAAAACTTTCTGAAGGCTCTGCAAGTGCCTTGTAATCAAACGCTATGCTATTGGGGATTGTTGACGACGTCATGAACATTAAAACTATGAACGTGAAAAACGACGACGAGCATCATAATTCTAAAAGAGACGGATCTCTTTTAATACGCATTAAACTGCTGAGATGTGATGAGCAATAAAACGTTGTAACAAATAGGTCCTATACGCGGCCTCGCTGGTATTCAGTGTAGAATGGGTTCTTCTCCTATCATTAAACTAACAGATTAGATTTGGGTTCCACATGACAAATGAAATGCAATTTATTTTGCCGGCTGGCTGATGGTAGAGATTGGATTTCTGTTGGCCTCTCTGTAGGAAATGTACAGGGAAGCATTAGCTAAACAAACACACAACAACTTCTACGGGTTGATCCAGACTGAGGCTGTGTTACCGATAGGTTGATCCAGACTGAGGCCGTGTACCGATAGGTTGATCCAGACTGGTAGGTTGATCCAGACTGAGGCTGTGTACCGGTAGGTTGATCCAGTCTGAGGCTGTGTTACCGGTAGGTTGATCCAGACTGAGGCTGTGTACCGGTAGGTTGATCCAGACTGAGGCTGTGTACTGATAGGTTGCTCCAGACTGAGGCTGTGTACCGGTAGGTTGATCCAGACTGAGGCTGTGTACTGATAGGTTGATCCAGACTGAGGCTGTGTACCGGTAGGTTGATCCAGACTGAGGCTGTGTACTGATAGGTTGCTCCAGACTGAGGCTGTGTACCGGTAGGTTGATCCAGACTGGTAGGTTGATCCAGACTGAGGCTGTGTACTGATAGGTTGCTCCAGACTGAGGCTGTGTACCGGTAGGTTGATCCAGACTGAGGCTGTGTACCGGTAGGTTGATCCAGACTGAGGCTGTGTACCGATAGGTTGATCCAGACTGAGGCTGTGTTACCGGTAGGTTGATCCAGACTGAGGCTGTGTACTGATAGGTTGATCCAGACTGAGGCTGTGTACTGATAGGTTGATCCGACTGAGGCTGTGTACCGGTAGGTTGATCCAGACTGAGGCTGTGTACCGATAGGTTGATCCAGACTGAGGCTGTGTTACCGGTAGGTTGATCCAGACTGAGGCTGTGTACCGGTAGGTTGATCCAGACTGAGGCTGTGTACTGATAGGTTGATCCAGACTGAGGCTGTGTACCGATAGGTTGATCCAGACTGAGGCTGTGTACCGATAGGTTGATCCAGACTGAGGCTGTGTACCGATAGGTTGATCCAGACTGAGGCTGTGTACCGATAGGTTGATCCAGACTGAGGCTGTGTACCGGTAGGTTGATCCAGACTGAGGCTGTGTACCGATAGGTTGATCCAGACTGAGGCTGTGTACCGATAGGTTGATCCAGACTGAGGCTGTGTACCGGTAGGTTGATCCAGACTGAGGCTGTGTACCGATAGGTTGATCCAGACTGAGGCTGTGTACTGATAGGTTGATCCAGACTGAGGCTGTGTACCGGTAGGTTGATCCAGACTGAGCCTGTGTACCGGTAGGTTGATCCAGACTGAGGCTGTGTACCGATAGGTTGATCCAGACTGAGGCTGTGTTACCGGTAGGTTGATCCAGACTGAGGCTGTGTACCGGTAGGTTGATCCAGACTGAGGCTGTGTACCGGTAGGTTGATCCAGACTGAGGCTGTGTACCGATAGGTTGATCCAGACTGAGGCTGTGTACCGATAGGTTGATCCAGACTGAGGCTGTGTACCGATAGGTTGATCCAGACTGAGGCTGTGTACCGATAGGTTGATCCAGACTGAGGCTGTGTTACCGATAGGTTGATCCAGACTGAGGCTGTGTACCGGTAGGTTGATCCAGACTGAGGCTGTGTACCGGTAGGTTGATCCAGACTGAGGCTGTGTACCGATAGGTTGATCCAGACTGAGGCTGTGTACCGGTAGGTTGATCCAGACTGAGGCTGTGTACCGATAGGTTGATCCAGACTGAGGCTGTGTACCGATAGGTTGATCCAGAGATGTTTTCAGTTTGTGGAGCTCTACTAAGAAAACAGCATAACTATTTGATTCGTTTCTCTTTTGACAACAACAACAATGAAAAGTACATAAACATCTTATCTTCTGCTTATAATGATCTGTATACCTGGTGGTATGCTTAAGTGTTGAGTAGTAAAGATAAGGATGCATAGTGGATAAGATGTGATTGAAAATACTTCAAATACAGAATGTAATGATTGAATTGATTGATGATCTAATACATGTGTCCCATCTGGCCCTCATACCATCACCTAATCATCCCCAGCTTACAATTGGCTCATTCATCCCCCACTCCTCTCCCCTGTAACTATTCCCCAGGTCGTTGCTGTAAATTAGAATGTGTTCTCAGTCAACTTACCTGGTAAAATAAAGGGTTAAATAAAATAATACATGTGTCCTCATACGAGCAAGAGATTGAATGACCAGCGAGTTGAAATCGGAGACAGCGTGATTGTGAATAATGTTCCCAACAGGAGAGGTGTGGTGCAGGAAACACACACTACATGCCAAACTTGGTCAACAGATGGTGAACAACAGCACTTCCAACGCAGTATCACACCGAGGTCAGAGAGTGAGAGAAAGAGGGAGAGACAGGGGGAGGGAGGGGTAAGAGAGAGTGGGGAGGAAGGAGAGAGAGAGAGGGAAAAAGAGAGAGAGCGAGACAGAGGGATGGAGGGGTGAAGGGAGAGGCGAGGGTCTGACTGAAAAGACATTTGATTTTAAAAATAATAATAATTGTAATCCCTCGGTAGATGTTGCGTAATGGAGTTTGTTTTAACATTGTTCCAAATGTTCCTACACTGCAGCCCACTCTCCCCATTCACTCACTTCACATTCTTTCCATATTCAATACTATCTCTTCCTCTCCCTCACTGTCTCCCTCCCTCTCTCTCCCTCCCTCTCTTTCTCTCTCTCTCTCTCCCTCCCTCTCTTCCTCTCCCCCCCTCTCTTCATCTCCCTCTCTCCTCCTTCACCCTCTCCCTCTCCTCTTCTGGCACTGCAGCAAGCAGGTGCGGTGTGAATCGGTGTGATGCATGGTGGGAGGACAGGAATAACAATGATTTATTCTCACCCCTCTCTAGGCAGGATGAAGAAATATGTTTAAAGTTGCCCATAGTAACATATGTCCTGAGGCACACAGAGAGAGGCGGGATGTTGCTTAGCTAGGAGCTGGTTTAGTGAAGTTGCCCAGAGAAACAGACATCCTGAGGCACACAGGGAGATGCTAGGAATAAATAATAAGACGTGTCCCAACTGTCCCTGGTCTCCACTAGGAATAAAGAGTGAGACCTGTCCCAACTGTCCCTGGTCTCCACTAGAAATAAATAATAAGACGTGTCCCAACTGTCCCTGGTCTCCACTAGGAATAAATAATAAGACGTGTCCCAACTGTCCCTGGTCTCCACTAGGAATAAATAATAAGACGTGTCCCAACTGTCCCTGGTCTCCACTAGGAATAAATAATAAGACGTGTCCCAACTGTCCCTGGTCTCCACTAGGAATAAATAATAAGACGTGTCCCAACTGTCCCTGGTCTCCACTAGAAATAAATAATAAGACGTGTCCCAACTGTCCCTGGTCCCCACTAGGAATAAATAATAAGACGTGTCCCAACTGTCCCTGGTCTCCACTAGGAATAAATAATAAGACGTGTCCCAACTGTCCCTGGTCTCCCCTAGGAATAAATAATAAGACGTGTCCCAACTGTCCCTGGTCTCCACTAGGAATAAATAATAAGACGTGTCCCAACTGTCCCTGGTCTCCACTAGGAATAAATAATAAGACGTGTCCCAACTGTCCCTAGTCTCCACTAGGAATAAATAATAAGACGTGTCCCAACTGTCCCTGGTCTCCACTAGGAATAAATAATAAGACGTGTCCCAACTGTCCCTGGTCTCCCCTAGGAATAAATAATAAGACGTGTCCCAACTGTCCCTAGTCTCCCCTAGGAATAAATAATAAGACGTGTCCCAACTGTCCCTGGTCTCCACTAGGAATAAATAATAAGACGTGTCCCAACTGTCCCTGGTCTCCACTAGAAATAAATAATAAGACGTGTCCCAACTGTCCCTGGTCTCCACTAGGAATAAATAATAAGACGTGTCCCAACTGTCCCTGGTCTCCACTAGAAATAAATAATAAGACGTGTCCCAACTGTCCCTGGTCTCCACTAGGAATAAATAATAAGACGTGTCCCAACTGTCCCTGGTCTCCACTAGGAATAAATAATAAGACGTGTCCCAACTGTCCCTGGTCTCCACTAGGAATAAATAATAAGACGTGTCCCAACTGTCCCTGGTCTCCACTAGGAATAAATAATAAGACGTGTCCCAACTGTCCCTGGTCTCCACTAGGAATAAATAATAAGACGTGTCCCAACTGTCCCTGGTCTCCACTAGGAATAAATAATAAGACCTGTCCCAACTGTCCCTGGTCTCCCCTAGGAATAAATAATAAGACGTGTCCCAACTGTCCCTGGTCTCCACTAGGAATACATAATAAGACGTGTCCCAACTGTCCCTGGTCTCCCCTAGGAATAAATAATAAGACGTGTCCCAACTGTCCCTGGTCTCCACTAGGAATAAATAATAAGACGTGTCCCAACTGTCCCTGGTCTCCACTAGGAATAAATAATAAGACGTGTCCCAACTGTCCCTGGTCTCCACTAGGAATAAATAATAAGACGTGTCCCAACTGTCCCTGGTCTCCACTAGGAATAAATAATAAGACGTGTCCCAACTGTCCCTGGTCTCCCCTAGGAATAAATAATAAGACGTGTCCCAACTGTCCCTGGTCTCCACTAGGAATAAATAATAAGACGTGTCCCAACTGTCCCTGGTCTCCCCTAGGAATAAATAATAAGACGTGTCCCAACTGTCCCTGGTCTCCCCTAGGAATAAATAATAAGACGTGTCCCAACTGTCCCTGGTCTCCCCTAGGAATAAATAATAAGACGTGTCCCAACTGTCCCTGGTCTCCCCTAGGAATAAATAATAAGACGTGTCCCAACTGTCCCTGGTCTCCCCTAGGAATAAATAATAAGACGTGTCCCAACTGTTCCTGGTCTCCACTAGGAATAAATAATAAGACGTGTCCCAACTGTCCCTGGTCTCCACTAGGAATAAATAATAAGACGTGTCCCAACTGTCCCTGGTCTCCCCTAGGTCTATTGACTTCAGACGTGCTGATCAGTGGTGATTTTAGCATGTAAATGGGAAGAGAGAAACAAAACTGTTAGGGCCTATATAAAGCAGTCCCAACACCTTACCACTGCTACACCTGGCTATCAGCTGACCCAACAGAGTCCCAACACCTTACCACTGCTACACCTGGCTATCAGATGACCCAACAGCAGTCCAAACACCTTACCACTGCTACACTTGGCTATCAGCTGACCCAACAGAGTCCCAACACCTTACCACTGCTACACCTGGCTATCAGCTGACCCAACAGAGTCCCAACACCTTACCACTGCTACACCTGGCTATCAGCTGACCCAACAGCAGTCCCAACACCTTACCACTGCTACACCTGGCTATCAGCTGACCCAACAGAGTCCCAACACCTTACCACTGCTACACCTGGTTATCAGCTGACCCAACAGAGTCCCAACACCTTACCACTGCTACACCTGGCTATCAGATGACCCAACAGAGTCCCAACACCTTACCACTGCTACACCTGGCTATCAGCTGACCCAACAGAGTCCCAACACCTTACCACTGCTACACCTGGTTATCAGCTGACCCAACAGCAGTCCCAACACCTTACCACTGCTACACCTGGCTTTCAGCTGACCCAACAGAGTCCCAATACCTTACCACTGCTACACCTGGCTATCAGCTGACCCAACAGCAGTCCCAACACCTTACCACTGCTACACCTGGCTATCAGCTGACCCAACAGAGTCCCAACACCTTACCACTGCTACACCTGGCTATCAGCTGACCTAACACCTGTCCCAACACCTTACCACTGCTACACCTGGCTATCAGCTGACCCAACAGAGTCCCAACACCTTACCACTGCTACACCTGGCTATCAGCTGACCCAACAGAGTCCCAACACCTTACCACTGCTACACCTGGCTATCAGCTGACCCAACAGAGTCCCAATACCTTACCACTGCTACACCTGGTTATCAGCTGACCCAACAGAGTCCCAACACCTTACCACTGCTACACCTGGCTATCAGCTGACCCAACAGCAGTCCCAACACCTTACCACTGCTACACCTGGCTATCAGCTGACCCAACAGAGTCCCAACACCTTACCACTGCTACACCTGGCTATCAGCTGACCCAACACCTGTCCCAACACCTTACCACTGCTACACCTGGCTATCAGCTGACCCACACCTGTCCCAACACCTTACCACTGCTACACCTGGCTATCAGCTGACCTAACACCTGTCCCAACACCTTACCACTGCTACACCTGGCTATCAGCTGACCCAACACCTGTCCCAACACCTTACCACTGCTACACCTGGCTATCAGCTGACCTAACACCTGTCCCAACACCTTACCACTGCTACACCTGGCTATCAGCTGACCCAACAGAGTCCCAACACCTTACCACTGCTACACCTGGCTATCAGCTGACCCAACAGAGTCCCAACACCTTACCACTGCTACACCTGGCTATCAGCTGACCCAACACCTTACCACTGCTACACCTGGCTATCAGCTGACCCAACAGAGTCCCAACACCTTACCACTGCTACACCTGGCTATCAGCTGACCCAACACCTGTCCCAACACCTTACCACTGCTACACCTGGCTATCAGCTGACCCAACAGCTGTCCCAACACCTTACCACTGCTACACCTGGCTATCAGCTGACCCAACAGAGTCCCAACACCTTACCACTGCTACACCTGGCTATCAGCTGACCCAACATAGTCCCAACACCTTACCACTGCTACACCTGGTTATCAGCTGACCTAACACCTGTCCCAACACCTTACCACTGCTACACCTGGCTATCAGCTGACCCAACAGTCCCAACAGCTTACCACTGCTACACCTGGCTATCAGCTGACCCAACAGCAGTCCCAACACCTTACCACTGCTACACCTGGCTATCAGCTGACCCAACAGAGTCCCAACACCTTACCACTGCTACACCTGGTTATCAGCTGACCCAACAGCAGTCCCAACACCTTACCACTGCTACACCTGGCTATCAGATGACCCAACAGAGTCCCAACACCTTACCACTGCTACACCTGGTTATCAGCTGACCCAACAGAGTCCCAACACCTTACCACTGCTACACCTGGCTATCAGCTGACCCAACAGAGTCCCAACACCTTACCACTGCTACACCTGGCTATCAGCTGACCCAACAGAGTCCCAACACCTTACCACTGCTACACCTGGCTATCAGCTGACCCAACAGAGTCCCAACACCTTACCACTGCTACACCTGGCTATCAGCTGACCCAACACCTTACCACTGCTACACCTGGCTATCAGCTGACCCAACAGAGTCCCAACACCTTACCACTGCTACACCTGGCTATCAGCTGACCCAACAGAGTCCCAACACCTTACCACTGCTACACCTGGTTATCAGCTGACCCAACAGAGTCCCAATACCTTACCACTGCTACACCTGGCTATCAGCTGACCCAACAGCAGTCCCAACACCTTACCACTGCTACACCTGGCTATCAGCTGACCCAACAGTCCCAACACCTTACTACTGCTACACCTGGCTATCAGCTGACCCAACACCTGTCCCAACACCTTACCACTGCTACACCTGGCTATCAGCTGACCCAACAGAGTCCCAACACCTTACCACTGCTACACCTGGTTATCAGCTGACCTAACACCTGTCCCAACACCTTACCACTGCTACACCTGGTTATCAGCTGACCCAACACCTGTCCCAACACCTTACCACTGCTACACTTGGTTATCAGCTGACCCAACAGAGTCCCAACACCTTACCACTGCTACACTTGGTTATCAGCTGACCCAACAGAGTCCCAACACCTTACCACTGCTACACCTGGCTATCAGCTGACCCAACAGCAGTCCCAACACCTTACCACTGCTACACTTGGCTATCAGCTGACCCAACAGAGTCCCAACACCTTACCACTGCTACACCTGGCTATCAGCTGACCCAACACCTTACCACTGCTACACCTGGCTATCAGCTGACCCAACAGAGTCCCAACACCTTACCACTGCTACACCTGGCTATCAGCTGACCCAACACCTGTCCCAACACCTTACCACTGCTACACCTGGCTATCAGCTGACCCAACAGAGTCCCAACACCTTACCACTGCTACACCTGGCTATCAGCTGACCCAACAGAGTCCCAACAGCTTACCACTGCTACACCTGGCTATCAGCTGACCCAACAGAGTCCCAACACCTTACCACTGCTACACCTGGCTATCAGCTGACCCAACAGAGTCCCAACACCTTACCACTGCTACACCTGGCTATCAGCTGACCCAACAGAGTCCCAACACCTTACCACTGCTACACCTGGTTATCAGCTGACCCAACAGAGTCCCAACACCTTACCACTGCTACACCTGGCTATCAGCTGACCCAACAGAGTCCCAACACCTTACCACTGCTACACCTGGCTATCAGCTGACCCAACAGCAGTCCCAACACCTTACCACTGCTACACCTGGCTATCAGCTGACCCAACAGAGTCCCATCACCTTACCACTGCTACACCTGGCTATCAGCTGACCAAACACCTGTCCCAACACCTTACCACTGCTACACCTGGCTATCAGCTGACCCAACAGAGTCCCAACACCTTACCACTGCTACACCTGGCTATCAGCTAACCCAACAGAGTCCCAACACCTTACCACTGCTACACCTGGCTATCAGCTGACCCAACAGAGTCCCAACACCTTACCACTGCTACACCTGGTTATCAGCTGACCCAACAGAGTCCCAACACCTTACCACTGCTACACCTGGCTATCAGCTGACCCAACAGAGTCCCAACACCTTACCACTGCTACACCTGGCTATCAGCTGACCCAACAGAGTCCCAACACCTTACCACTGCTACACCTGGCTATCAGCTGACCCAACACCTTACCACTGCTACACCTGGCTATCAGCGGAGCCTTTTCTGGCAGTGAAACAGTTCATTCAGCCTCATTTACTGCCTTTGAAAAAAATTGCTGATATGGCTGACTTGCTTCGACAAATGTGGTTTCTACTGACAATTGAGATGTACAAACTCTGGCATAAGGGGACGACAAGCGGATAAGAGGCAATCCGTAATTTCAATTAAGACATAAATGAGCGAGCTAGGACGGCCGTACAGTAGTCAATATAACTATTTGTTCAGCACCTTTGAAAGGTACAGCGACAGAATTCAGAACATGGACCATTCTTACAGTATCCTCCCTGTACACTAAGTCAGAACCGCAGGATAAATAAAGGGGGAATATAAGCAGACAATGAAAGCTCTTACAACATTCGATGATTACATTTCTCAAAAACAGATAGCCAAAAAAACAGGTAGGCATCACCAAGTCAGAACAGTAGGTGAAATTAAGCGGTGAAAATAAACCAAATTATTAGGGTGAGGCACATGGGCTACTAACAACATACTACACAGCATACTAGTATTATATAATTATATAATTATTATATTATATAATATTAGTATTATATAATTAGTATTACTTTCTTAGCTACAGTATACATTTCTCCCTGGCTTATTACATCATTAATGCAGCAGCTTATGTTGTGGAAATATTTGGTCAATCAGATTTCACAAATACCGGCGCATGTGAGTTCAAATAGACTTTTTATTACGTCATAATAAAAGGTGAGATGCATCATGAATACAAACTCCCTTCCAGTCTCGGCACAGAATATTTATACATTTGTCCTCCATACGTCATACTCATAGTAACTCCTCTTAATGGCTCATCACCTCTGGCATTTAGCCACCGTTATCATATTGCCTTCATATTAGGACATGCAACCTGTAGAGTCACAAAAATATTTTTATGCATGTAGGACCGTAGCAACAGACCTCGGCACTCTACAGGAATAACCAATATATGTTATCCTGATGACTCCTCTGAAAGGGGAACCCCTGTTCTGGAAAAGACCCAAGAGGTGAGACCATGGTTGGCTTTAATAGTTACAAGAATAACCATGTGCATGTCTAATGGTGTCCAATGACCTACAGCACATAGAGTGCACTAGTTTTGCTGGCTCCTTCTGAAACAAATAATTGCCACATATGTACTGAAAAATTCACAATACATACAATACATTTTTGGACTCACCTTGATGTGCTGTGCTCACTTGAACAGGAAGGTGGCGCAGCGGTCCCTCATGGGCAAATTTTATCATCAAACTATGTCGTTAAAGTCTGCCATTCTCTGGATTTATGGTGCTTTTAAGATAACTGGGAACTCGAAAAAGTTGAGTCAAAATGACGTCAGTGATCTTCAGGTCGTCGCTCTAGAAAGAAGCTCGAGTTCTGGATTTACAATTCTGAATTGGATGAAAGTTCAAAACGTATTTTCCTAGTCGAAGCTCATTGTTCCTGAGTTCCCAGTTGTCTTGAACTCACTAAAGTCAGAGTTTGCAGTTCTGAGTTAATAGCTGTTTTGAGCGCGGCACTAATCATGCTTCATTGAATGTTTATAATTTTAAACTAGGAAAAGAGACCCTTAATCTTAGACTTTGTACCACACAGACACTTCACTGAATAGCAGGCTAGTGATTTCTTTCCAACGCTTGCAGTTAGCCACGCATTCCTTCCAAACCACTCATTGTTGAATTTGCGATTTTCAACTTGTTGTATAATGTTTATGTCCAATGGTTGATGAGCACCGATACGTTTTATCTATAATTTCTCTTCATTACTTCTCTTCATTTGACAAGGATTCAAAAGGATTTGCCAGTAGATTATCGAATTGATTCATGATGATGACTGCTAGCTAAGATTTTGAAAGTATGATGTTGACATGATCAGTCCAATCAAAGCTACTGTAGATATAACGTGATTTGACGTCATATTTATCTGTGGCCAATGACCTTGAGCCTTCCTGGATGGGCTCTTCTAATGTAACTCTATGGCAGCACCCAATGGGCTTGAATTTTCAAGGTCTACACTTAGACTTGGCGGTGACGTAGTGTCCCCATGAGTGACAGAACACTGAGCCAATCACGGCACGACACTCCGTATTTTTTCTGCCAGCTTGCCCCACCACAGAAAGCACAGGCTGAAACACCTGCATTTTGGAGCTGCTTTACTCAATAAAACAAAAAAGAGACCATGTCTGTATGCTGCTTTATTAACTCCATGATATACATATTTTTTTACATTGTTATGTGACACGTATTAATGCCAATTAACATGAAAAACAGGCAAGCCCCCCCCACACACATTTTTTTATTTTATTTAAATTTTTTGGCTAAAAATGTGGGGCTCAAAACAGGTGCGGCTCTGCCCTGAATGACGGGTTGCCATTGGTGATGATACATATCTCAATCAGTGATGCACCAACCCTCACCCTGGGCCTCCTCTACACAGGGGAATTTATATACTCAACAGTCTAATGGAAGCTTGAATGTACTGTCATTTGAGTGTCTTCAAGTGCACATAAGGCAGGCAGGCAGGCTAATTGTGATCTGTTATCATCCTGACCAAGACAATGGGTAGAGAGGAGAGAGTTCAGGAGGGCACTGCTCTGATTCATAGCATTCAGTATGCAGACAGATGGACGGGTGGAGGAAAGGGAAAATGGAGGTAATAGCTGAGAGAGAGAGAGAAAGAGAAGGTAGAGGGAAAAGTGGCAGAGAGGAGAGAGCTCAGGAGAGCACTGCCCTGATTCACAGCATTCAGTATTCAGAGGAGATGCTGGAGAAAAATGAGGGAGAGATTGAGGTAAAGATGGAAGAAAGAGTGGAGCGCGAGAGAAAGGAGGGAAATAGGGAGGGAAGGGCAGGGAAAGAGCAGGGAAGATGGAGTGAGGGGAGGATGAAGGGAGAGAGGAGGGAATGTCATGGTGAAATGTTCTGTTGATTTGACGTTGAATTCATGTTAGTTGACAACTCAACCAAATGTAAATCAAAACTAGACGTTGAACACTCTCTCTCTCGCTCTCTCTCTCTCTCTACATCTCTCTCTCCGTCTCTCCATCTCTCTCTCTACATCTCTCTCTCCGTCTCTCCATCTCTCTCTCTACATCTCTCTCTCCGTCTCTCCATCTCTCTCTCTACATCTCTCTCTCTGTCTCTCCATCTCTCCCTCTCAATCTCTCTCTCTGTCTCTCCCTCTCAATCTCTCTCTCTACATCTCTCTCTCTCTCCATCTCTCTCTCTGTTTCTCAATCTCTCTCTCTCTGTCTCTCCATCTCTCTCTGTCTCTCTCTCTAAGGATTGTGTCTCTGAGTGTCTTTCTGTTGCAGTTTTCTCATCTGACAGAAAAGCCTAAATACCTGGGGTAAACTATATGCACTATGTCACCACCATTTCTGTCACCAATTCACTTACCACTTTGAACCCGCGTCAACCGCCTCAACAATGTTGGGTCTACGAGGTCTGCGTAGATACAGTCAGATATAGACGTTATTAGATACATGTTGTTTACATGCAAAAGGAGTGTTGGGAGGATGACACTGCCTGCCCTCCGTTTTGTTTGTTTACTGACCATGTTGTTGTTGTTAGCGCTCCCGACTAATGCCATGCCAAACCTGTCACTCGGCCTAATACTCACAATGCACCACGGTCCAGTGGTCCAACTTCCATCAGGAAGCACTTTTTATGATAGGAGTTATGTAATGAACGATAACGATAAGGTTTGAAAATAATCCGGTTTTAAAGCCATGATTTCTGCAGCTTGCCAGGTGTAGCTGTGGATTATTTTGCCAAAAATATCACAATCATTGGTAATGTAACTTTGACACAGGACGATTAATGATAATGGACAGTGATGGATATAGACATTTATCTGAACTGAAATTATTTTTATTAAGTCCTGTTGTTTGCATGAATCGTTGCTGCTATTTATATCTAGCTATTGATGTTTGTTCTATGCACGTGGAGTGGGAGATGGGAGCATGCCGTTTACATCCAATCAGCCTTCTTACCTCACCCCCATTTTTCACGATGACAGAATTCATGTTCACATCTTGTTCCTTCTGGTTTCCCCCTCGGGGCTTTGGGGAGGTAGATGAGAGATGGATGGTGTTGTTTTGAAATGGTGACATGTCTCCATACTAGTCCTTCTATTAGTGTTCATAAATAATTGGCTGTGAACGACTGAGTGCCGATACTATTTTTAGAGCTGATTGTTGCTTGTTTGTTTCTTCGAAGGAGCTCAGACGAAGGAGCTATTAGTGCCTCCATCTCTTCCTCTCCATCTCTTCCTCTACATCCATCTCTTCCTCTCCATCTCTTCCTCTCCATCTCTTCCTCTACATCCATTCTCCCGAGTGGCGCAACGGTCTAAGGCACTGCATCTCAGTGCTAAAGGCATCACTACAGACCCTGGTTCGATTCCAGACTATCACAACCGGCCGCGATTGGGAGTCCCATAGGGCGGTGCATAATTGGCCTGGGATTGGCCGGTGTAGGCCGTCATTGTAAATCATTTGTTCTTAATTATATAAAATTAAAAAAAGAGATCGCTGCCTCTCCACCTCACTCGCTGGACCGGAGCTGACAATGTTTCTGGTTATTAGTGAGGTCCTGAAGACCACTTAGCCATCTGTTACTGTAACATGTGAGGCTTCAAACAGAGACTGTGTTACCTGAAGACAGCGGCTCAGTCAAAGAGAAAATTACATGAATGTAGACAGTATCCGATCAGAGCCTGTAGTCACACCTCCTAAAGACTTTCAGTATCCGATCAGAGCCTGTAGTCACACCTAAAGACTTTCAGTATCCGATCAGAGCCTGTAGTCACACCTCCTAAAGACTTTAAAACAGCATCCTTCTACTGCTAAGGAATATGAATTTTACCTCGCTCCCTTTTCTCCCTTTACCTCTATCCCTTTTTCTCCCTTTACCTCGCTCCCTTTACCTCGATCCCCTTTTCTCCCTTTACCTCGATCCCTTTTTCTCCCTTTACCTCGCTCCCTTTACCTCACTCCTTTTTCTCCCTTTACCTCAATCCCTTTTTCTCCCTTTACCTCGCTCCCTTTACCTCACTCCCTTTTCTCCCTTTACCTCAATCCCTTTTTCTCCCTTTACCTCGCTCCCTTTACCTCACTCCTTTTTCTCCCTTTACCTCAATCCCTTTACCTCACTCCTTTTTCTCCCTTTACCTCGATCCCCTTTTCTCCCTTTACCTCGCTCTCTGTATTTTTTATGCTGATCTTAACTTTTTTGTACATACAGTGCCTTCAGAAAGTATTCATACCCCTTGACTTATTCCACATTTTGTTTTGTTACAGCATGGATTTCATGGATTGTTTTTCTTAACCATCTACCCAGAATACCCCATAATGACAAAGTGAAAACATGTTTTCATAATTTTTTACAAATTTATTGAAAATTACATACAGAAATATCTAGTTTACATTAGTGTTCACACCCCTGAGTCAATATCAAATCAAATGTATTTATATAGCCCTTCTTACATCAGCTGATATCTCAAAGTGCTGTACAGAAACCCAGCCTAATACCCCAAACAGCAAGCAATGCAGTGTAGAAGCACGGTGGCTAGGAAAAACTCGCTAGAAAGGCCAAAACCTAGGAAGAAACCGAGAGAGGAACCAGGCTATGAGGGGTGGCCAGTCCTCTTCTGGCTGTGCCGGGTGGAGATTATAACAGAACATGGCCAAGATGTTCAATACTTTGTAGAAGTACCTTTGGAGGCGATTACATCTGTGTATTTTTGGGTAAGTCTAAGAGCTTTGCACAGGAAGGAAACTGCTCAGGGATTTCACCCTGAACAGTTGCAGAGTTTAATGGTTGTGATATGAGAACTGAGGATGTAGAGAAAAATATTCCAAAACATGCATCCTGTTTGCAACAAGGCACCTAAGTAATATTGAAAAACATGTGGCAAAGATATTTTTTTATTTTTTATTATTATTATTATTTATTTTTTTGAATCGGCTTGAAAATCTATGGAAAGACATGAAATTGTACAAGATTTCAAAATATTATAAAAACCAGGCCTATCAGGAACATTCAATGTTGTCTTCATAAGCAACTGCAGTGTAGAATTGACCTTTTGTTTTAGGTTATTCTCCTGCTGAAAGGTGAATTTGTCTCCCAGTGTCTGTTGGAAAGCTGACTAAACCAGGTTTTCCTCTAGGATTTTGCCTGTGCTTATAGCTGTATTTAATTTATTTTCCCTGAGCCGTTTCCGTCCTCTCCAGCAACTGAGTTAGGAAGGACGCCTGTATCTTTGTAGTGAATGGGTGTATGGATACACCATACAAAGACGAATTAATAACTTCAGCATGTTCAAAGGGATTTTCAGCATCATTCAAAAATCCTGTTAACCACTATTGTTGAACTTATTATGCAATTTGTTAAACACATTTATACTCCTGAACTTATTTAGGCTTGTCATAACAAATGGGTTGAATACTTATTAATTTCTAAAATGGGGTATTGTGTGTAGATCAGTGACACAAAATCTCAATTTAAATACATTTTAAATTCAGGCTGTAACGCAAACAAAATGTGAAAAAAGTAAAGGGGTGTGAATACTTTTTTAAAGCAATATATATATATATATGGCCTATATGTGGCCTGCTGGAGGTCATTTTGCAGGGCTCTGGCAGTGCTACTCCTTGCACAAAGGCGGAGGTAGCGGTCCTGCTGCTGGGTTGTTGCCCTCCTACGGCCTCCTCCACGTCTCCTGATGTACTGGCCTGTCTCCTGGTAGCGCCTCCATGCTCTGGACACTACGCTGAGAGACACAGCAAACCTTCTTGCCACAGCTCGCATTGATGTGCCATCCTGGATGATCTGCACTACCTGAGCCACTTGTGTGGGTTGTAGACTCCGTCTCATGCTACCACTAGAGTGAGAGCACCGCCAGCATTCAAAAAAGTGACCAAAACATCAGCCAGGAAGCATAGAAACTGAGAAGTGGTCTGTGGTCACCACCTGCAGAACCACTCCTTTATTGGGGGTGTCTTGCTAATTGCCTATAATTTCCACCTTTTGTCTATTCCATTTGCACAACAGCATGTGAAATTTATTGTCAATCAGTGTTGCTTCCTAAGTGGACAGTTTGATTTCACAGAAGTGTGATTGACTTGGAGTTACATTGTGTTGTTTAAGTGTTCCCTTTATTTTTTGGAGCAGTGTATATATATATGAATGAAAAGAAACTGCAACTTAAAATCTTAACCGTCATATATATATATATATACACACATATACACACACACACATATACACATATACATATACACACACACACATATACATATATTATACAATAAAGTAACATTTCCGCATTTATCAATTCCTATGACCGAACAGCTTCTGGACATCAGAACAGCGATCACTAACCTTCTGGACATCAGAACAGCGACCACTAACCTTCTGGACATCAGAACAGCGACCACTAACCTTCTGGACATCAGAACAGCGATCACTAACCTTCTGGACATCAGAACAGCGATCACTAACCTTCTGGACATCAGAACAGCGATCACTCACCTTCTGGACATCAGAACAGCGATCACTAACCTTCTGGACATCAGAGCAGCAATCACTAACCTTCTGGACATCAGAGCAGCGATCACTAACCTTCTGGACATCAGAGCAGCGATCACTAACCTTCTGGATATCAGAACAGCGATCACTAACCTTCTGGACATCAGAACAGAGATCACTAACCTTCTGGACATCAGAACAGCGATCACTAACATCAGAACAGCGATCACTAACCTCCATTTAGATGGAGATTTCTACTTCAAAGAGTCGGAAACTTTGGACGTACTGCTATTTCCGGACCATACCCTAATCCCCAGGACTCGAAAGAGGAAGAGACAGCGCAAGAGAGGCAAACGAACGGTTTCCCTGACGAGACTACATTGGCGAGTAGATAAACGGCCTTTACCCTTCGTTCTATTGGCGAACGTACAATCACTAGAAAACAAACTTTGAGACTATCCTATCAACGGGACCTGAAGAACTGTAATATCCTACGTTTCTCTTCGTGGACATGGATAATATACATGTAGGTTTTTCTATGCATCGTCGAGACTGATCGGGAACTGCTTCAGGTAAGGTTAAGGGGGAGGTGGGACTCTTTTCCTCTTGGGGCGCATGAACCGCTAGCGGTACACCTAAGACAACATCCGATGAAATTGCAGAGCGCGAAATTCAAAATGCAAAAATCGTAATATTAAACATTCATGAAAATACAAGTGTTTTACATCATTTAAAAGCTTAACTTCTTGTTAATCCAACCGCATTGTCAGATTTAAAAAAGGCTTTATGGCGAAAGTATACCATGTGATTATCTGAGGACAGCGCCCCAAATCAAAATACTTTTTCAACCAGTACAGGCGTCACAAAATCACAAATAGCGATTAAATAAATCACTTACCTTTGAAGATCTTCCTCTGTTTGCAATCCCAAGGGTCCCAGCTACAAAATGAATGGTCGTTTTGTTCGATAAAGTCCTTCTTTATATCTAAAAAAGTCTGTTTAATTGGCGGCAATGATCTCACTAATCCACTCGTTCAACATCCATACAAACGAATCCAAAAAGTTACCGGTAAAGTTCGTCCAAACAAGTCAAACAATGTTTCTAATTCATCTTCAGGTACTCTAATATCTAAATAAACGATCATATTTAAGACGGAGAATAGTATGTTCAATAAGGAAGATAAATAACAAAGAGCACGCACCTCATTTACGCGCCAACAAGACTACTTTTCTAATGAGGGACACCTTGGAAAAACTACAACTACTTGCTCATTTTTCAAGAAACAAACCTGAAACCCTTAATAAAGACTGTCGACATATAGTGGAAGCCATAGGAACTGCAATCTGGGTCCTATCTATTTGTATATCCCATAGGCTAGCATTGAAATGGCCTGTGACCTAAAAAAATCTGTGTGGATTTCCCTTGGGTTTTCCAATGTTAACAACTATATGAATATCCTAGCTTCTGGACCAGAGTAACAGGCAGTTTACTTTGGGCACGTCAGTCATCCGAAATTCCAAACATTTTGCTGTATGCCGAAGAATGTATGTATTTCCCTGTATGCTGAAGTGATTAAAGAAGCAATAAAACTGGCCTTCTTTAGACTAGTTAAGTATCTGGAGCATCTGCATTTGTGGGTTCGATTACAGGCTCAAAATGTCCAGAAACAAAGACTTTCTTCTGAAACTCGTCAGTCTATTCCTGTTCTGAGAAATGAACTCTATTCCATGCGAGAAAGTGCCAAGAAACTGAAGATGGACAACGGACAAAAAAATCTGTTTTTCTTTAAAAAGCAAAGACATTTCTAAGTGACCCCAAACTTTTGAACGGTAGTGTATATTGTGGAGCGAGCGAAGGTGAAATTAGTTTTTTTGGAGAGTACCTGGATTTAATGCTTTCAGCAACTGCATGAAGGATTAGGTTAGGTATTAGGGCTGTTGTCTAGTCCTGGGAGCTACAAGCTGAAATCCCAAATGGTATGCTCCTTTATGATGCACTAGTTTAGACCAGGGTCCATAAGGGAAGGGTGTAGGTAGGGTAGGGTGTAGGTAGGGTAGGATGTTGGTAGGGTAGGGTGTAGGTAGGGTAGAGCAGGGTGTAGGTAGGGTAGGGTAGAGAAGGGTGTAGGTAGGGTAGGGTGTCGGTAGGGTAGAGTGTAGGTAGGGTAGAGCAGGGTGTAGGTAGGGTAGAGGTAGGGTGGAGTGTAGGTAGGTTAGAGTGTAGGTAGGTTAGAGTGTAGGTAGGTTAGAGTGTAGGTAGGTTAGAGTGTAGGTAGGTTAGAGTGTAGGTAGGTTAGAGTGTAGGTAGGTTAGAGTGTAGGTAGGGTAGAGCAGGGTGTAGATAGGGTTGGGTGTAAATAGGGTAGGGTGTATGTAGGGTAGGGAGTAGATAGCATAGGGTGTAGGTAGGGTAGGGTAGGGTGTTGGTAGGGTAGAGGATGGGTAGGGTAGAGGTAGGGTTTGGTGTAGGATAGGGTATAGATAGGGAAGGGTAAAGATAGGATAGGGTGTAGATAGGACAGGGTATAGATAGGGTAGAGTGTAGGTAGGGTGGGGTATAGGTGGGGTAGGGTATGATAGGGTAGGGTAGGTGGGGTGTAGGTGGGGTAGGGTGTAGGGTTTGGTAGGATAGTTTATAGATATGGTATGGTGTAGGTGGGGTAGGGTGTAGGTGGGGTAGGGTGTAGGTGGGGTAGGGTTGGGTAGGATAGTTTCTAGATAGGGTAGGGTATAGATAGGGTATGGTGTAGGTGGGGTATGGTGTAGGTGGGGTAGGGTGTAGGTGGGGTGTAGGTGGGGTAGGGTATGATAGGGTAGGGTTGGGTAGGATAGTGTCTAGATAGGGTAGGGTATAGATAGGGTATGGTGTAGGTGGGGTATGGTGTAGGTGGGGTAGGGTGTAGGTGGGGTAGGGTATGATAGGGTAGGGTAGGATAGTTTCTAGATAGGGTAGGGTATAGATAGGGTATGGTGTAGGTGGGGTATGGTGTAGGTGGGGTAGGGTATAGATAGGGTAGGGTGTAGATAGGGTAGGGTGTAGATAGGGTAGGGTGTAGATAGGGTAGGGTGTAGATAGGGTTTGGATAGGGTTTGGATAGGGCAGGGTTTGGATAGGGTAGGGTTTGGATAGGATGAAGGTGGAGTAGGGTGTAGGTGGGGCAGGGTGTAGGTGGGGTTGGGTGTAGGTGGGGTTGGGTTGGGTGTAGGTAGTGTGTAGGTTGGGAAGGATAGGGTGTAGGTGGGGTATTGTGTAGGGTAGGTAGGATAGAGTGTAGGTTGGGTAGGGTAGGGTGTATGTTGGGTAGGGTAGAGGTAGGTTAGGATGTAGGTAAGTAGGATGTAGGTAGGTTAGGATGTAGGTGGGTTAGGATGTAGGTAGGGTATATGTAGGTTAAGATGTAGATAGGGTATAGGTAGGTTAGGATGTAGGTTGTGTAGGATATAGGTAGAGTAGGATGTAGGTAGGTTAGGATGTAGGTAGAGTAGGATGTAGGTAGGGTATAGGTAGGTTAGGATGTAGGTAGGGTATAGGTAGGTTAGGATGTAGGTAGGGTAGGATGTAGGTAGGTAGGGTATAGGTAGGTTAGGATGTAAGTAGGTTAGGATATAGGTAGGGTATAGGTAGGTTAGGATGTAGGTAGGGTAGGATGTAGGTAGGTAGGGTATAGGTAGGTTAGGATGTAGGTAGGTTAGGATATAGGTAGGGTATAGGTAGGTTAAGATGTAGGTTGGGTAGGATGAAGGTAGGTAGGGTATAGGTAGGTTAAGATGTAGGTTGGGTAGGATGAAGGTAGGGTATGGCGTCATTTGGATAGCAGTACAGGCGTTCACTAACATGAGGTTCTAAGAGGTCAGTAAAAGCAGGAGAATGAGAGCAACGTGATTTAGAAACAGCAGAGGGTGTGTAAGGAGGTTTCTACGCTACGACAGACGGACGGACGAGCAGACAGACAGATCTGCATGATAATAATGGACCTCACCTGGAAAACACTGAGTGGAAACAGAAAAAAGCTCAACTATTTACCTGGCCAGCCGGATGGCCAAATCAAATCAAATTTTATTGGTCACATACACATGGTTAGCAGATGTTAATTTGAGTGTAGCGGAAGTGTAAAGGAATGAATAAGAATATGTACATATAAATATATGGATGAGGGATGGCCGTGCGGCATAGATACAGTATATATATATATATATATATATGAGATGAGTAATGTAGGGTATGTAAACATTATACACTGCTCAAAAAAATAAAGGGAACACTTAAACAACACAATGTAACTCCAAGTCAATCACACTTCTGTGAAATCAAACTGTCCACTTAGGAAGCAACACTGATTGACAATAAATTTCACATGCTGTTGTGCAAATGGAATAGACAAAAGGTGGAAATTATAGGCAATTAGCAAGACACCCCCAAAAAAGGAGTGATTCTGCAGGTGGTGACCACAGACCACTTCTCAGTTCCTATGCTTCCTGGCTGATGTTTTGGTCACTTTTGAATGCTGGCGGTGCTCTCACTCTAGTGGTAGCATGAGACGGAGTCTACAACCCACACAAGTGGCTCAGGTAGTGCAGTTCATCCAGGATGGCACATCAATGCGAGCTGTGGCAAAAAGGTTTGCTGTGTCTGTCAGCGTAGGGTCCAGAGCATGGAGGCGCTACCAGGAGACAGGCCAGTACATCAGGAGACGTGGAGGAGGCCGTAGGAGGGCAACAACCCAGCAGCAGGACCGCTACCTCCGCCTTTGTGCAAGGAGGTGCACTGCCAGCGCCCTGCAAAATGACCTCCAGCAGGCCACAAATGTGCATGTGTCTGCTCAAACGGTCAGAAACAGACTCCATGAGGGTGGTATGAGGGCCCGACGTCCACAGGTGGGGGTTGTGCTTACAGCCCAACACCGTGCAGGACGTTTGGCATTTGCCAGAGAACACCAAGATTGGCAAATTCGCCACTGGCGCCCTGTGCTCTTCACAGATGAAAGCAGGTTCACACTGAGCACATGAGCACATGTGACAGAGTCTGGAGACACCGTGGAGAACGTTCTGCTGCCTGCAACATCCTCCAGCATGACCGGTTTGGCGATGGGTCAGTCATGGTGTGGGGTGGCATTTCTTTGTGGGGCCGCACAGCCCTCCATGTGCTCGCTAGAGGTAGCCTGACTGCCATTAGGTACCGAGATGAGATCCTAAGACCCCTTGTGAGACCATATGCTGACACATGCACATTTGTGGCCTGCTGGAGGTCATTTTGCAGGGCTCTGGCAGTGCTACTCCTTGCACAAAGGCGGAGGTAGCGGTCCTGCTGCTGGGTTGTTGCCCTCCTACGGCCTCCTCCACGTCTCCTGATGTACTGGCCTGTCTCCTGGTAGCGCCTCCATGCTCTGGACACTACGCTGAGAGACACAGCAAACCTTCTTGCCACAGCTCGCATTGATGTGCCATCCTGGATGATCTGCACTACCTGAGCCACTTGTGTGGGTTGTAGACTCCGTCTCATGCTACCACTAGAGTGAGAGCACCGCCAGCATTCAAAAAAGTGACCAAAACATCAGCCAGGAAGCATAGAAACTGAGAAGTGGTCTGTGGTCACCACCTGCAGAACCACTCCTTTATTGGGGGTGTCTTGCTAATTGCCTATAATTTCCACCTTTTGTCTATTCCATTTGCACAACAGCATGTGAAATTTATTGTCAATCAGTGTTGCTTCCTAAGTGGACAGTTTGATTTCACAGAAGTGTGATTGACTTGGAGTTACATTGTGTTGTTTAAGTGTTCCCTTTATTTTTTTGAGCAGTGTATAAAGTGGCATTGTTTAAAGTGACTAGTGATACATTTATTACATCTACTTTTTAATTATTAAAGTGGCTAGAGATTTCAGTCTGTATGTTGGCAGCAGCCACTCAATGTTAGTGATGGCTGTTTAACAGTCTGATGGCCTTGAGATAGAAGCTGTTTTACAGTCTCTCGGTCCCAGCTTTGATGCACCTGTACTAACCTCGCCTTCTGGATGATAGCGGGGTGAACAGGCAGTGGCTCGGGTGGTTGTTGTCCTTGATCTTTTTGGCCTTCCTGTGACATCGGGTGATGTAGGTGTCCTGGAGGGCACGTCGTTTTCCCCCGGTGATGCGTTGTGCAGACCACACTAACCTCTGGAGAGCCTTACGGTTGTGGGCGGAGCAGTTGCCGTACCAGGCGGTGACAGGATGCTCTCGATTGTGCATCTGTAAAAGTTTGTGAGTGTTTTCTGTGACAAGCCAAATTTCTTAAGCCTCCTGAGGTTGAAGAGGCGCTGTTGCGCCTTCTTCAACACGTTGTCTGTGTGGGTGGACCATTTCAGTTTGTCCGTGATGTGTACGCCAAGGAACGTAACACTTTCCACCTTCGCCACTACTCTGCTGTTTCCTGAAGTCCTTTGTTTTGTTGACGTTGAGTGTGAGGTTATTTTCCTGACACCACACTCCGAGGGCCCTCACCTCCTCCCTGCAGGCCGTCTCGTCGTTGTCGGTAATCAAGTCTACCACTGTCATCTGCAAACTTGATTGAGTTGTAGGCGTGCAAGGCCACGCAGTCATGGGTGAACATGGAGTACAGGAGATGGCTGAGAACGCACCCTTGTGGGGCCCCAGTGTTGAGGATCAGCGGGGTGGAGATGTTGTTTCCTACCCTCACCACCTGGGGGCGCCCCGTCAGAAAGTCCAGGACCCAGCAGCACAGGGCGGGGTCGAGACCCAGGGTCTTGACGAGTTTGGAGGGTACTATGGTGTTGAATGCTGAGCTGTAATCGATGAACAGCATTCTTACATAGATATTCCTCTTGTCCAGATGGGTTAGGGCAGTGTGCAGTGGGATTGCGTAATCTGTAGACCTATTGGGGCGGTAAGCAAATTGGAGTAGGTCTAGGGTAACATGTAGGGTGGAGGTGATATGATCCTTGACTAGTCTCGCCAAGCACTTCATGATGATGGAAGTGAGTGCTACGGGGTGATAGTTGTTTAGCTCAGTTACCTTAGCTTTCTTGGGAACAGGAACAATGGTGGCCCTCTTGAAGCATGTTGGAACAGCAGACTGGGATAGGGATTGATTGAATATGTCCGTAAACACACCAGCCAGCTGGTCTGCGCATGCTCTGAGGACGCGGCTAGGGATGCCGTCTGGGCCGGCAGCCTTGCGAGGGTAAATGCGTTTAAATGTTTTACTCACATTGGCTGCGGTGAAGGAGAGCCCGCAGGTTTTGGTAGCAGGCCGTGTCAGTGGCACTGTATTGTCCTCAAAGCGAGAAAGAAGTTGTTTAATTTGTCTGGGAGCAAGAAGTTGGTGTCCGCGACGGGGCTGGCCGTTGAATTGCGACTCGACTTTGTCTCTATACTGACGCTTAGCTTGTTTGATTGCCTTGCGGATGGAATAGCTACACTATTTTCATTTGGTCATGTTTCCGGTCGCCTTGCCATGATTAAAAGCAATGGTTCGCGCTTTCAGTTTTGTGTGAATGCTGCAATCCACGGTTTCGAGTTTGGGAAGGTTTTAATAGTCGCCGTGGGTACAACATCACCGATGCACTTGCTAATTCGCTCACAGAGTCAGCGTATACATCAATGTTGTTGTCTGAGGCTATCCGGAACATATCCCAGTTCACGTGATCGAAGCCATCTTGAAGCGTGGAATCCGATTGGTCGGACCAGCGTTGAACAGACCTGAGCAAAGGCGTTTCCTGTTTTAGTTTCTGTCTATAGGCTGGGAGCAACAAAATGGAGTCGTGGTCAGATTTAACTTCTTATGGCTGCAAGCCCGACGTCGGTACACTTATGACAACAGCCAGCTCAAGTGCAGGGCGCGAAATTCAAAATATATATTTTTTTAATATTTAACTTTCACACATTAACAAGTCCAATACAGCATATGAAAGGTACACATCTTGTGAATCCAGCCAACATGTCCGATTTTTAAAATGTTTTACAGGGAAGACACAATATGTAAATCTATTAGCTAACCACGTTAGCAAAAGACACCACTTTTTTTACTCCACCAGTTTTTTACTCCATCAGTAGCTATCACAAATTCGACCAAATAAAGATATAAATAGCCACTAACCAAGAAACAACTTCATCAGATGACAGTCTGATAACATATTTATTGTATAGCATATGTTTTGTTCGAAAAATGTGCATATTTCAGGAATAAATCATAGTTTACATTGCAGCTACAATCAGAAATTGCACCGAAAGCAGCCATAATATTTACAGACACCAACGTCAAATACCTAATTACTCATCATAAAACATTTCTGAAAAATACATAGTGTACAGCAAATGAAAGACAGGCATCTTGTGATTCCAGACAATATTTCCGATTTATTAAGTGTTTTACAGCGAAAACAAAATGTAGCGTTATATTAGCGTAGCCACAATAGCCAGAAACACTTGGGCGCCGACGACTAGTTCACATGCACGACAGATATATGAAATAGCATCATAAAATGTTTCTTACTTTTGCTGATCTTCCATCAGAATGTTGGACAAGGTGTCCTTTGTCCAGAACAGTCGTTGTTTGGATTTAGAACGGCAACTTTCCCTCTTCAATTAGCATGCACACTAGCCAAGTGACACGGATCTCTCCATGTCAACAAACGGAAGAGAACGGAACACGGCAAAACTCCCGAAAAATGTTCAATAATCTGATGAAACTATATTGAAAAAACATACTTTACGATGATATGGTGACATGTATCAAATAAAATCAAAGCCGGAGATAGTAGTCGCCTATAACGGCAGCTAAACAAAAGGCAATCCCACTGTCCTCCTCGTGCTCTTCAGAGTACCGAAAATGGGGGACACGTCATTCCAAGATGATGTGTTCCATCTCAGACCAAGATAATCACCTCATTTCTTCTCTCACAGCCTCTTGACATCCAGGGGAAGGTCTATGAAGTGCACGTAGACTCTTACGTATCATGCCCGCGTCACTTGAGTGGGTTGAGTTACTGACGTGATCTTCCTGTCTGGGTTGGCGCCCCCCCTTGGTTTGTGCTGTGGTGGAGATCTTTGTGGGCTATACTCGGCCTTGTCTCAGGATTGTAAGTTGGTGGTTGAAGATATCCCTCTAGTGGTGCGGGGGCTGTGCTTTGGCAAAGTGGGTGGGGTTATATCCTTCCTGTTTGGCCCTGTCCGGGGGTATCTTCGGATGGGGCCACAGTGTCTCCTGACCGCTCCTGTCTCAGCCTCCAGTATTTATGCTGCAGTAGTTTATGTGTCGGGGGGCTAGGGTCAGTTGGTTATACCTGGAGTACTTCTCCTGTCTTATCCAGTGTCCTGTGTGAATTTAAGTATGCTCTCTCTAATTCTCTCGTTCTCTCTTTCTTTCTCTCTCTCTGAGAACCTGAGCCCTAGGACCATACGTCACGGCAAACCAGGCATGATGACTCCTTGCTGTCCCCAGTCCACCTGGCCTTGCTGCTGTTTCAGTTTCAACTGCTCTGCCTGCGGTTATGGAACCCCTACCTGTCCCAGACCTGCTGCTTTCAACTCTTAATGATCGGCTATGAAAAGCCAACTGACTTTTATTCCTGATTTATTATTTGACCATGCTTGTCATTTATGAACATTTTGAAAATCTTGGCTCTCTCTAATTCTCTCCTTCTTTCTCTCTCTCTGAGGACCTGAGCCCTAGGACCTTACGTCAGGTCTACCGGGCATGATGACTCCTTGCTGTCCCCAGTCCGCCTGACCTTGATGCTATTCCAGTTTCAACTGTTCTGCCTGCGGTTACGGAACCCCTACCTGTCCCAGACCTGCTGTTTTCAACTCTTAATGATCGGCTATGAAAAGCCAACTGACATTTATTCCTGATTATTATTTGACCATGCTTGTCATTTATGAACATTTTGAAAATCTTGGCTCTCTCTAATTTTCTCCTTCTCTCTTTCTTTCTCTCTCTCGGAGGACCTGAGCCCTAGGACCATACGTCAGGACTACCGGGCATGATGACTCCTTGCTGTCCCCAGTCCGCCTGGCCTTGCTGCTATTCCAGTTTCAACTGTTCTGCCTGCGTTTATGGAACCGCCACCTGTCCCAGACCTGCTGTTTTCAACTCTTAATGATCGGCTATGAAAAGCCAACTGAAAATTATTCATGATTATTATTTGACCATGCTTGTCACTTATGAACATTTTGAACATCTTGGCATAGTTCTGTTATAATCTCCACCCGGCACAGCCAGAAGAGGACTGGCCACCCCTCATAGCCTGGTTCCTCTCTAGGTTTCTTCCTAGGTTTTGGCCTTTCTAGGGAGTTTTTCCTAGCCACCGTGCTTCTACACCTGCATTGCTTGCTGTTTGGGGTTTTAGGCTGGGTTTCTGTACAGCACTTCGAGATATTAGCTGATGTACGAAGGGCTATATAAAATAAACTTGATTGATTGATTGATGCCCATGTATAGGCAGGAAGTAGAACAGAGCATCGATTTCAGACTTTCCACTTCCTGGTCAGGAAGTTTGTGCCAAATGAGTTCTGTTTGACTCACAGATATAATTCAAACGGTTTTAGAAACTAGAGAGTGTTTTCTATCCAATAGTAATAATAATATGCATATTGTACAAGCAAGAATTGAGTACGAGGCCGTTTGAAATGGGCACCTTTAATCAGAGCTACTCAATACTGCCCCTGCAGCCATAAAAAGTTAACAAAAGGAGGGTGAGGGAGGGCTTTGTATGCGTCGCGGAAGTTAGAGTAGCAATGATCCAGAATGCTGCCATCCCGGGTCACGCATTCGATATGCTGATAAAATTAGGGAGCCTTGTTTTCAGATTAGCTTTATTAAAATCCCCAGCTACAATAAATGCATCCTCAGGATATGTGGTTTCCAGTTTACATAGAGTCCATTTAAGTTCTTTCAGGGCCATTGAGGTGTCTGCTTGTGGGGGATATACACAGCTGTGATTATAATCAAAGAGAATTCTCTTGGTAGGTAATGTGGTCGGCATTTGATTGTAAGGAATTCTAAGTCAGGTGAACAAAAGGACTTGAGTTCCTGTATGTTGTTATGATCACACCACGGCTCGTTAATCATAAGGCATACACCCCCGCCCTTCTTCTTACCAGAGAGATGTTTGTGCCTGTACCAACTCAACATATCCCGAGTGAGCCATGTTTCTGTGAAACAGAGAATGTTACAATCTCTCTGGAAGGCAACCCTTGCTCGAATTTCGTCTTCCTTGTTGTCAAGAGACTGGACATTGGCGAGTAGTATACTCGGGAGCGGTGGGCGATGTGCCCGTCTACGGAGCCTGACCAGAAGACCGCTGCGTCTGCCCCTTCTGCGGCGCCGTTGTTTGGGGTCGCCTACTGGGATCCGAGCCATTGTCCTGGGTGGTGGTCCAAACAGAGGATCCGCTTCGGGAAAGTCGTATTCCTGGTCGTAATGTTGGTAAGTTGACGTTGCTCTTATATCCAATAGTTCTCCCCGGCTGTATGTAATAAGACTTAAGATTTCCTAGGGTAACAATGTAAGAAATAATACATAAAACAAAATACTGCATAGTTTCCTAAGAACGCCAAGCGAGGCAACCATCTCTGTCGGCGCCATCTTCCAATCAGAGGTAGTCTGAGTGTGTGTGGCTGGTGAAGTGCTCCACAGCAGCAGGACAGCGTGAGAACATGGATGAAACGCGTGATGACACGGCATCGTCATGGAAAAAGTCTTGTTAGTATACAGTGCTGCTCGCCGCTAGTCTAGCTGGACCTTCACACACACACAAACACACCACACACACACACACACGTGGAGTCTGGTGACTTGAAAAATTGAGGAGGATGGGAGACCCACGGTATAGGCGTGGAACACACGGGGACCACAAAATGCGTTTCAAAAATCGTCAAAGACAAATTATTTTAACCTAAAGCATTTAATAAAGACATTTATAGTACAATATTATGGAGAATGGGAAAGGAGAGGGCTACTTACACAGTGGTGGAAAGGGATCACAGCAGTGATTGAATGAGGGTATGAGGCGTGAGTTGAGATGGTCAGAGGCTTGATCAGTGCAGGAAAGGATTTTACTGGGAAGACAAAAAACAATAACAACACACTACATAGTCAGACAAAAGAGTTAAGAACGAGTTAGTCCAAGCAAGGAGTAAAAGTGTAAGTGATTGACTCTACATACAGTGATGAGAGAAAATTGATAGGGGTACTCACAAGTGCTCGGAGAGGAAACATTCAATGGTCCAGTGGATGAGTGGGCACATGAGATCTGGCTTCAGTTCATGTCAGGAGAGAGTTGACAATGGTAGTGGAGTGGAGTGGTCATCACCTCTTAATCAGGGAACAGGAGGGGATTTACCTGTAAATACAAATAGAAGATACATTCCATTACAGCTGTGCCATCGTAGGTTTGGACAACAAGTTTCTCTATGAAGTTAATAAACTCAGACATCTCAAAATTCATAAAGTCAAACACAGACTGCGGATCTCACCCACTTGACACATCAAAGTAGCCCAAGAAACGTTCCTGAATAAAACCCTGATCATCCACATACCTGACGATAACTGACAACTGCAAGCAGACTGCTGGCACCATTGGTCCCAGAGCGGTCAGACTGGTGGCACCATCGGTCCCAGAGCGGTCAGACTGGTGGCACCACAGGTCCCAGAGCGGTCAGACTGGTGGCACCACAGGTCCCAGAGCGGTCAGACTGGTGGCACCATCGGTCCCAGAGCGGTCAGACTGGTGGCACCATCGGTCCCAGAGCGGTCAGACTGGTGGCACCATAGGTCCCAGAGCGGTCAGACTGGTGGCACCATAGGTCCCAGAGCGGTCAGACTGGTGGCACCATCGGTCCCAGAGCGGTCAGACTGGTGGCACCATCGGTCCCAGAGCGGTCAGACTGGTGGCACCATCGGTCCCAGAGCGGTCAGACTGGTGGCACCATCGGTCCCAGAGCGGTCAGACTGGTGGCACCACAGGTCCCAGAGCGGTCAGACTGGTGGCACCATAGGTCCCAGAGCGGTCAGACGGGTGGCACCATCGGTCCCAGAGCGGTCAGACTGGTGGCACCACAGGTCCCAGAGCGGTCAGACTGGTTGCACCACAGGTCCCAGAGCAGTCAGACTGGTGGCACCACCGGTCCCAGAGCGGTCAGACTGGTGGCACCACAGGTCCCAGAGCAGTCAGACTGGTGGCACCACCGGTCCCAGAGCGGTCAGACTGGTGGCACCACAGGTCCCAGAGCAGTCAGACTGGTGGCACCATAGGTCCCAGAGCGGTGGGGCAATTTTTACTCCTTGGGGCTTTGAGTTTTACCTTATGTTAACCTATCTAGGAAAACTCTGGACCCTTTAAGGTACGACAGTGATAAATCAGTTGTAAAAAGGTTTATATGATTGGACCAGTTTTTCCTAATCAAGTCACATGGTTTAAAAAAAAAAATCCTGGCAGTGGGGGGGGGATGAACCCATTCAAACTGCAGCGACCTTATATCTGTTCATATAAATTATATTTAGACTGGGTAGAGGAAATCCCCCCTCATCTAGACAACAACTGATAGACAATGGAACTCACAGGGCTGAGCTTGCTTTATACATGTGTGCATCATGCAGACCTATACAACTGTAGGCCTTATTTTTTTTAAAGTGACTCACATCTGCCATCACTATTATGTTGATTGATTTATTCCAGGTAATATTTTTGGATAAAAAAATGTATAGGCAGCCTAGCTAGCCTAATTTTGAATAACGTTACCAATTAGTTTACCCTGACCAGATGGACAGGGCGCATCGGCTGTATGCAGCTGCTGTTGTTAGGAGACTACAGTTGCAGCTGCTGTTGTTAGGAGACTACAGTTGCAGCTGCTGTTGTTAGGAGACTACAGTTGCAGCTGCTGTTGTTAGGAGACTACAGTTGCAGCTGCTGTTGTCAGGAGACTACAGTTGCAGCTGCTGTTGTTAGGAGACTACAGTTGCAGCTGCTGTTGTTAGGAGACTACAGTTGCAGCTGCTGTTGTTAGGAGACTACAGTTGCAGCTGCTGTTGTTAGGAGACTACAGTTGATCAGACAGAAAAGTTGTTTTGTTTTCATCCCATACAGCAGGTCAGATGTCTAAAGTTTAGGTGTAACCTAGGCTGCTGCAACATGTATGTCATGAGTTTCTGCTTGCGTCTGTCCGGAGTGATTATCTTGTGTCTGTCCGGAGTGATTATGTGTTATCATCTTTGCTAAATAAATACCGGAGGAAAGTGGAAAGCCTACTTGAGCGCACGCGAAAAAAAATGCGCTGCGTCAACCTCTCTCTTTAATCTAACTTTTAATGGATGATGCGATGGAAGCTGTCAAATCAATCAGAATTGTTTTCGACATCCCAGAAAAGCTGTTCAACATGTAAAGAATCTTAACGTGCAATTACAGGCGGCTTGGCGATAGGCTCCCTGTTAACCAGCTATACATTTGATACCAGTTGATATTGGAAGCCCTCACCTGTTCATACTTCTTCATGAATCTGATCTCAGGCAGAGGTCGACCCTCGCTTTTAATTCGCACATTTTCCGTGTACCAAGGAGAATGAAAGGTGTTCTTCAACAAAAAGTTCACAACATTTTTGGCAGCGTTGGTCATTCTGGCGGAGAAAACTGCACACTCGTGCTGGTAGCTGGCTAGCTATGGAAGTTATCAAGGCAAATTTAAATAAATTGCACTAACTGGACACCAAAATAAAGTTCTAAACCCAAGAAAACAATTTATAATATATCTCCTCCATCTCCTGTCATTTGAAAAAACTAATTTGAATAATGTCCCAAAAATGCTCAACTATCACTCTTGACCTCTATCCAACAATGTCACCAAGATTCTCAACACATAGAACCCCCGTAGTGTTCTGTGGCACAATCCCAATACAACACACTAGGTTAATTCTCTGATCCTACATCTGCTGTATGATTGGATGGACAACATGTCAGTTCATAAAAGCTTTGATTGGTTGGAGGACGTCCTTTGGAAGTGGTCATAATTACCATGTATGTCTATGGAAGGAGGTGAGGCCTACGAGCCTCCTAGGTTTTGTACTGAAGTCAACGTAGCGAGAGGAGGATGGAAGCTAGCTGTCCTCCGGCTACACCATGGCGCTAGCCCAGACAGTGCTGTTGAAGTTACCGTTGACCTTCATTGCAAAACAGTGTATTTTAACCAATTATTTGGTGACATATGAATATATTTAGTATAGTTTGTATCTAAAAATAAAAACTTTAACGTTACACTATTTGTATTTCTATGAAATTTCAATGAGGAGGATGGTCCTCCCGTTCCTCCTCTGAGGAGCCTCCACTGATGTACACACACAACTATGTTCACTCTGTTTTTCTTTGTACTGGATGGGTAAAAAAACAAATATAATAGTTGTCGGACGAAAGGACAAGAGAGACATTTACATGTGTTAAAAGGGGAAAGTACATCAGCATCAGCTGGGCAGCTTACAACATTTCTGCTGTTTAGGGTAGTGGATTTGTGCGAAGGTCTGTATATGTGTGTGTGTGTGTGTGTGTGTGTGTGTGTGTGTGTGTGTGTGTGTGTGTGTGTGTGTGTGTGTGTGTGTGTGTGTGTGTGTGTGTGTGTGTGTGTGTGTTTAACTATACTTGTGGAGACCAGAAGTCCCCACAACACAAGAATAGTAAACAAACAAAAATGTTAACTGGGGACATTTTATTAGTCCTCACAAGGTCAAATGCTATTTCTAGTGGGTTTAGGGTTAAGATTAGATTTAGTGTTTGAATTAGGGTTAGGAGCTAGGAGCTAGGTTTAGGTTGTGGTTAAGTTTGGGGTTAAGGTAAGGGTTAGGTTTAGGGTTAGTTTTAGGGTTAAGGTTAGGAGCTAGGGTTAGATTTAGGTTGTGGTTAAGGTAAGGGTTAGGGGTCAGTTAAAAATAGATTTTGAATGGGACTGAATTGTATCAAGGTTAGTTATAAAATACTGTGTGTGTGCGTGCCTGCATCCTGCGTACATGCTTGTGTGTACACATCTTATTAAGACTTGTCCCCCAGCGGATTAACTCTCTTCTGGGGTGAGTTTTTATCAGAACGCCCCTCCAACCATGACGCCAGTAATGAGCCTATTATCCATGAAATTGACTTCTGTGATAAAGAGGAGACTGATGGGAGTTTTAAGGTACTGGCTACATAACAAATGACACCCTCTTCCCTATATTGTGCACTACTTTTGACCAGGGCCCATATATGTAGAAAATATTGTGCCATTTGGGACACAGACTCCACATTCCTCACCGTTTGTTTGAAAATCATTTTAGGATGGATCCCTTGATGAACAAAACCATATTTTCTCATTTGGTAGAGTTTTTACATTATCGAATTGTCGCATTTTGATTAAATGTAATTGGACTCAATACTTGCTGTAGCAACATCTAAGGCTTATGTTGAATAATGTTCTCTAAACTATTAGTTTATTAAGCCATGTAAAATGTTGTTGTCTTTTAGATGTACCTACAGCAAATGGTTAGTTCAGTTATTGGAACCTCAAGTACGGTTAGAGGAATCACTTATTTCATTGAATAAGTCAACATTTGACCTAAGGTTCCTCTGCCACAGCATTTTGATCAAGTCCTTTTACTGCCTAGAACTTCTTCGTGATTGGTTTCCCTTCCACCGGATGGTTGAGCTAACGTAGGCTAATGCGATTAGCATAAGGTTATAAGTAACAAGAAAATGTCCCAGGACATAGACATATCTGATATTGGCAGAAAGCTTAAATTATTGTTAATCTAACTACACTGTCCAATTTACAGTAGCTATTACAGTGAAATAATACCATGTTATTGTTTGAGGAGAGTGCACAATTTTGAACATGAAAAGTTATTAATAAACTAATTAGGCACATTTTTTTGGCGGTCCTGATTAAAAAAATGAACAGAAAAGCAATGGGTCATTGAATCAGTCTAAAACGTTGCGCATACACTAATGCCATCTAGTGGCCGAAATCTAAATTGCACCTGGGCTGGAATAATACATTATGGCCTCTCTCTTTCAAAGATGGTAAAAAAAAAAATCAAAAGAACAGTTGGTGTTTTCTTTGAATTATCTTTTACCAGATCTATGGTCTTATTCTTCTACATTCCTTTCACATTTCCATAAACTTCAAAGTGTTTCCTTTCAAATGGTACCAAGAATATGCATATCCTTGCTTCAGGGCCTGAGCTCCAGGCAGTTAGATTTGGGTATGTTATTTAAGGGACCGATCCTTATTAAAAGGATATTCATTAAATTAAAAAAATAACTGACATCAATATACGGAGCCTTCCGAGCCTCTCTACAGCATTTACATAATGTTTACCATGATCAAAGATACTCTATATGAAGAGAAATGCAAAAACGATTGAATCATCCACCTGACATTTATTCCGTTAGAGACGTCTGTGTATTCCACGTGTGACTTAACTAAATAGAAAACCTTCTGTGTAATCAAATCTAAAACACCTCCATGATTTATTTAGTTTGACGGAACTGATTTCAGATGTCCTTATTCTGAGTTCGCAAGGTTGCTTTGGTTTGACACACACACACACACTGTAAGGGTTTCTAACCCCGGTCGGTGTGTGTCAGAGTTTTGGCTGATTGATTGTGTGTCCGTGTTGCACCTCTGTCCTCTGAGAAATGACAGGAAGAACTCACAGCTGAATAATGCATGAACCAGCCTCCCATATAGTCATAGGAATAATGGTACGGTTATGGTACAGCAGTGTTCCCTGGGGTACAAAAAATATCAAAATACACATCATGTACCTTCAGAGGTACATATGATTTCACATGGTACAATTCGGTACCTTTTAGGGTACATATACGGATAATCTAGTATAAAGGGTAAAAAATTATACCCAATATTATACCCAATATTTTGCACATGAAAGGTACAATCATCACACTCTACGGTGAAGGTACATTTCTGTTTTCCAGGGTACAAACATATTTTGTGTACACTCAATACCCACCCATAATACATTTATGATTTTTTTGCCACTAAAAGGAACTAACAGCTTTGTCACTGCGGTGGTACCCTAAAAGGCATATTTGTACCATGATCATTATGGTATTTCCCAGAATGCTCTACTGCATGTTGATTTTTGAAATAGTTTTGCCTACCTGTTTGTTTTGCATGAAAAACAACATTTTTCATATAATCAGTTAGTTGGATTTTTTAGCAACCGTTACTGAAATGGTCGTTCCAGTTTAAATGGCTTAGGTAGTCGCCTCCCAATGTTCCTAACCTTGCCAGTCAATCTGAATGTTGAATATCCTAATTCTGGCTGGATTCCGATAGGAATTACACTTTCCAAGACAGAACAATGGGACATGAAGGTATATGTAGGGTAATTCTGTCAACTTTCCCCAAATTCTCAGCTCTTCCAGAAATCCCAGGTGGAAGATTCCTGGAAATGGGAGGGAATAAGCAGAATTTTGCAACCTTACTTGCTTGATGTGTCCTGTAAACCATGAGTTTCAGGCCACTGTATTAGGGTACAACTAGGGCTCAAAACTAGTGCACTATGCACTGAAAGTACAAAACATTAGTAACACCGGCTCTTTCCATGACAGACTGACCAGGTGAATCCAGGTGAAAGCTATGATCCCTTATTGATGTCACCTGTTAAATCCACTTCAATCAGTGTAGATGAAGGGGAGGAGACAGGTTAAAGAAAGATTTTTAAGTCTTGAGAGAATTGAGACATGGATGGTGTATTTGTGTCATTCAGAAGGTGAATGGGCAAGACAAAATATTTAAGTGCCTTAGAACAGAGTATGGTAGTAGGTGCCAGGTGCACTGGTTTGTGTGTGTCCAGAACTGCAACACTGCTGGGTTTTTCACTACCAACAGTTTCACCCAAAGGACATCCAGCCAACTTGGCACATCTGTGGGAAGCATTGGAGTCAACATGGCCCAGCATCCCTGTGGAACTCTTTCGGCACCTTGTAGAGTCCATGTCCCGACGAATTGAGGCTGTTCTGAGGGCAAAAGGGGGTACAAATCAATATCAGGAAGGTGTTCCTAATGTTTTGTACACTTAGTGTATAGGAAATAGGGTGTCATTTGGGACTTAGCCATCCACTCTCAATCTAGAGAGAGTAGGCCAAAGCCATTGAGCACTACGCTGTCTGCCATAAAGAGAATGGAATCACTACACACCTGCTGCAACTAAGTGCGAATTCCTAGAACAATGACCCGACATTACCTTGGATTGAGTGATGAGACAGAGAGAGAGAGAGGGGGAGACCGATGAGAGAGAGAGGGGGAGAGAGAGGGGGGGGAGAGAGAGAGAGAGAGGGGGGAGAGAGAGAGAGAGGGGGGGAGAGAGAGAGAGGGGGGGGAGAGAGAGAGGGGGGGGGGGAGAAGAGAGAGAGAAGGGGATCGAGAGAGCGAGAGAAGGGGATCGAGAGAGCGAGAGAAGGGGATCGAGAGAGCGAGAGAAGGGGATCGAGAGAGCGAGAGAGAAGGGGAGCGAGAGAGAAGGGGATCGAGAGAGAGAGAGAGAGAGAGAGAAGGGGATCGAGAGAGAGAGAGAGAGAGAGGGGGAGAGAGAGAGAGAGAGAGAGAAGGGGATCGAGAGAGAGAGAGAGAGGGATCGAGAGAGAGAGAGAGAGGGATCGAGAGAGAGAGAGAGAGAGAGAGGGAGAGAGAGAGAGAGAGAGAGAGAGAGAGAGAGAGAGAGGGATCGAGAGAGAGAGAGGGATCGAGAGAGAGAGAGGGATCGAGAGAGAGAGGGATCGAGAGAGAGAGGGATCGAGAGAGAGAGAGAGGGATCGAGAGAGAGAGAGAGGGATCGAGAGAGAGAGAGAGGGATCGAGAGAGAGAGAGGGGGATCTTGAGAGAGAAATGGAGAGAGAGAGAGGGAGGAGAGAGAGGGAGGATGGAGAGAGGGGGGGAGAGGGAGGATAGAGAGGGGGGAGAGGGAGGATGGAGAGAGGGGGGAGAGGGGGGGAGAGGGGGGAGAGGGAGAATGGAGAGGGAGAATGGAGAGAGGGGAGAGGGAGGATGGAGAGGGGAGAGGGAGAATAGAGAGGGGGGGAGAGGGAGAATGGAGAGGGGGAGAGGGAGAATGGAGAGGGGGAGAGGGAGGATGGAGAGGGGGAGAGGGAGAATGGAGAGGGGGGGGGGAGAGGGAGGATGGAGAGAGGGGGGGAGAGGGAGGATGGAGAGAGGGGTGGAGAGGGAGGATGGAGAGAGGGGGGGGAGAGGGAGGATGGAGAGAGGGGGGGGAGAGGGAGGATGGAGAGAGGGGGGGATGAGAGAGAGAGAAATGGAGAGAGAGGGTGAGAGATTTAAGAGATGCTGAAGAGAAAGTGGAACAGAGAGAGATGCTGTATATAAACAGAAGACTTGAATCCGTACTTGCGGTTGAAACTTAAAATCAGGTTTTATTTCCTGTTAGGTACAATTCTAAATCTTTGGGGAAAGGGGAATGAGAAAAAAATATATAATAAAATGCCTTTTACTCACCCTGCAGCCAAACATTTCTCTAGTCACACAGTCCTCAGTTCGTTCCCAGGTGTGTGTAACTCTTCTTAATGACGACAGTTGAGGACTGGGTGTGTCCGCCTGCAGCGGCGCTCTGAAATAGCTGCAACAAACTCCGGCCCGATCAACTGGGCCCTCTCCATGTTCACCCATTAGTCCAGTTCGAGCAAGTATATCAATTGAATGGGTCTCTTTAGAGAGTGTTCGATGGCATTCGGATGCTACATGAGCGTGTCTATCTCTTCCTGTGAACACCTCTTCCACACATACCGTCTTCCACATATGACGTGGGATTTTGTCTTTGTGCACAACAAACTCCGCACATTTTTACCGTTCTCACCATTTGCTCGTATATTTTGCCCCACCATACTGCTTTTTCCACAATCTGCTACCATGTTATCTTCTTGCCCGGAAACAACTCTTGCGTCTTTTTTCCATTCGTCAAAAAATGCCTTCTATATCTTGTTCTGCCCGTTTTAAAGGTTTTTCTGTTGTAAGAATTGATAACGCTACAGATTCCTTTTATGGCTACGAATTTCCTGATTGCCAATAGAAATGCATTTGTGGTGAATTGTGAGATTAATTCAAAATGTAATGGTTTAGGTAGTCTCCTCCAAAATGTTCCCAACCCTAGCAGTCATTCTCAAAGCAGGTTGCAGGTGAATAAAAATTCCATCTGTTTGATTTCCTAATTCTGGCTGGATTCCGGTAGGAATTACACATCACTTTGCAAGCCAGCGTTATGTGACTTGCAGAGACACGTGGTGTTGCATAATTCAGGTAATTTTTTTACAGAAATTACAGGTTTTACAGAAATCCTGGTTGGAACAGTCCTGGAAACGGAAGGGATTAACCTCTAAAAGTTTCGGCCAGGGGTGTCAAACTCATTCCACGGAGGGCCGAGTGTCTGTAGTTTTTTTTTTTCTTCCGTTCATTTAAACCCTAGACAACCAGGTGAGGGGAGTTCCTTACTAATTAGTGACCTTAATTCATCAATCAAGTACAAGGGTGGTGCAAAAACCTGCAGACACTCATCCCTCCATGGAATGAGTTTGAAACATGGTCTAAACCATTGAATTTGGCCTTTACTACTATAGCCCATAGAAATGCATTGAATAACACATTCATAAGTGTAAAATAAATCATAACAAATAAGGTTTTGAACTGTCTGTCCTATAGAATTTATCAAGATTTGTATATATATATATTTTAAGCAGGAAATCTGAAATGTTACTGAAATTGTCCAACCCTACCTCAATGCCTGATGTAGCCTGTAAACCAGGAGTTTCAGGCCACTGTGTTAGGGTAAAACTAAGCCTCAAAATAAGGCCTCATGAGATTTGTAATTTATTGTCATAAAGAGTCACATTTTAATGGTAATATTCACCTAGGAACTCACTTTGTGAAGACCACAGGACTGAAAATGAATTAATTCCATAACGATCTCTGTCACTAACAAATACAGTCATGGGTGGTAACTCTACAATTCACTCAAAAAGGCAAGGCACAGTGGGAAATTCTATTGGAGGCATAGCTTAGTTGTGGCATGGCTTTCAGTTAGTTATTTCTGGCCACCCGTGAGTGGACATGTTGTACCAGTTTAAGTGGTATATGGTAGAGGTACATTTTTGCCACTTATAAGGAACACATGGCTCTGTCAATGTGGTGGTTCACTATAAAGAAAAAATGTACAGACACGCTTTTGTACCTGTGGATTATATGTACGAAAGGGACTATCTAAAATGAAATGATCTACCTATAAAATGAACTACCTATAACTAAAAGGTACAAAGGACGTAGCTTACAGGGTACAAGTGTTTCTATCCCTTTAAGAACAAATCTAAACTTGTGTTTCTAGGAGTGTACACAGTGTGAGAGACTCACCCATTCCATGCCAAAAATAGTCATAGAATTGAATCTAACAGCTTTTTTTTTTTTTTTACAAGATACCTGGAATTAACAGTCACGGTAATGTTCTCAGGTAAACAATAGACTGACAAGTGTTTTTACATTTTTTATCCTATACCAAAATCTATCTTTTTCACATCCAGCTAGTATAGCCAGAAACAATGCCAAAAACATCTTATTTTGAATACAATCCTAAAACACAGTGAGGGTCAAAATTACTACTTTTCCATTTAAACTTCAGTATCAGATTGACTTTCAAAAGAAAGTGTTTCCTTCTGCTAATCTAATTACAGGAACTCCTTACGTGGGGGTCTCTGAAGGTCGTCCTCCTGGGCTATGTCCCAAATGGAACCTTATTTCTCATAGCGTTCTGCTCAAAATAGTGCACTATACAGGAAATAGGGTGTCATTTGGGACATAACCATCCACTCTCAATCTAGAGAGAGTAGGCCAAAGCCATTAAGCACTACGCTGTCTGCCATAAAGGGAATGGAATCACTACACACCTGCTGCAACAAAGTGCAAATTCCTTGAACAATGACCCGACATTACCTTGGATTGAGTGGAAAAAGAGAGATAGACAGTGGAATTGATATAAATGCTGGAGAGAGAGAGAGGGAGAGGGAGAGAGAGAGAGAGAGAGGGGGGGGAGAGAGGGGGGGTGAGAGAGAGAGAGAGAGGGGGGAGATGCTTGAGACGGTGGAAAATATATAAATTCTAGAGAGAGAGAGAGAGAGGTAGAGAGAGAGAGAGTGGGAGAGAGAGAGGGTGGGAGAGAGAGAGCGAGGGAGAGAGAGCGAGATAGAGAGAGTGGGAGAGAGAGAGAGGGAGAGAGAGAGAGGGAGAGAGAGAGTGGGAGAGAGAGAGAGGTAGAGAGAGAGAGTCAAAGAGAGAGAGAGAGAGAGAGGGTGGGTGGGTGGGTGGGAGAGAGAGAGAAAGAGTGAGAGAGGGGGGGGGTGGGAGAGAGAGAGAGAGAGAGAGAGGTAGAGAGAGAGGGTGGGTGGGAGAGAGAGGTAGAGAGAGAGAGGTAGAGAGAGAGGTAGAGAGAGAGAGAGAGAGAGAGAGTGAGTGTAAGTAAAGTAATAGCTCATTCATCAACCTTGGCTAGGAGCCCATTCTAATCCTCAATTGCAGGTCGGAGGCCAGCTTATTGAATGGGTTCTGGTGGGTCTTTCTGGGTCATGTTAAAATATTATCCCATAAATACTGAGCCACCTGCACAGAGGTGAAGTAGTGCTATGACTCCTGGAGTCACATGAATCCTTTTGGGGAAACAGGAAGCAGCTGGCTGTCTGGGTTTTATGCACCTGAGAGATCATTCACTTGAGTACGATATAATTTCAATCATTTTCAAACACTTGGGCATATCATCACATGGAATTGCTCACAGTCACACCTGCATTCACCTGTCAAAGAGAAAGGAGAGAGGACGGAAGGAGGAAAGGAAGTGTAGAACTTATGAAAGAGGAAGGAAGGAAGAAAATAAGGATATTATGAAAAGAACTGATCCAACTTGAAGAGATACAGTGTAGAAACAGAGACTTTAGCAAAGAGGCAGTCGCTACAGTAATGGCTACTTTCTCATTACAGTAATTCATGCTTTAGTTTACCCAGACCTGATTTGTCCTTTCACATCTCATAGGGAAGCCATTAATAACGGAACAGATATGGAGTGTGTGTGTTATCTTGTATATTTTTTCTGCATATAGTCTCTGGTGATTGTGCTGCTGTAGCCTTTTTTCAATTTGAGAATACACAGAGCTGGTAAAAAATTCTAGAAAATTAATTCAGATAAATTCTAAATAAATTATGTTTAAAGCTAGCTTTTTGGGCAACCGGACCAAATTCACATAGAAATCTGATTTATAGATCTGTCATTCTCCATATAAATATTGTTGTCTCTACCTTCTTTCCCTTTGTGCTGTTGTCTGTGCCCAATAACGTTTGTACCATGTTTTGTGCTGCTACCATGTTGTGTTTCTACCATGTTGTTGTCATGTTGTGTTGCTACCATGCTGTGTTATCATGTGTTGCTGCCTTGCTATGTTGTTGTCTTAGGTCTCTCTTTATGTAGTGTTGTGTTTTCTCTCTTGTCGTGATGTGTGTTTTGTCCTATATTTATATATACAGTATATATTTTTTAAATGTATTCCCATCTCCGCAGGAAGCATTTAGCCTTTTGGTAGGCCTTCATTGTAAATAAGAATTTGTTCTTAATTTGTTCTGAACTGACTTGCCTAGTTAAATAAATATAATAAATCAAGTCTAAGAAGCGGTAAATCTGTTCTATATGCACTACTTCTATGCTTCCGTTCTTGCATGTAGTGTTTGTGTCTTTTATGTTTGGTTTTGTACACATTCTTCAAACAGCTGAAAATACAATATTTTTGTTCATGGAAAATATACTGTACGTATTTCACAGCTGTTTAGATGGTACAATAATTCTCTACACTATACTTGCATGTTTTGTCACATAAACTGAAATTAGGCAAACTGTTCGAAATTTAGGAACCAGGAACTGGCAGATCGATTTCTACATAGTACACCTTTAATTACCACAAACAAATCCATGAAAACAATAGAATGACAAAGTAAATAAATGTGTAGGTTATAGCAGCCTATAGGTGGGTAAATGGTGGTTTCTTCCCTGTCTTCTCTCTCTCTGGCAGCGGTGCGAATTCTGAATAACTGTAGGCAAATGTGCAGAGGCCTGTCTGTAGGAGGCTTGACCACTTTGAGCGTGCCAAATCCCACACAACAAGAACAGCCACAGACAGAAAACTCTACCAGGGGTTGTTAAAACAGCTGACCTCAAAACAGTTTGTTATGGACTTGGGGCTCATGTATTTTGATGCACTTGAACTCGCCATAATGTTCAAGTGCTTAGCTTACAGAAACGTACCTCCTCTATTGCGTAGATGAACTAATCCACCACAAGAACCTTACCATCACACCTACGAGATCTAGGATCCAAATTCACTGTGTGTCTGCCTTGATGTTCATAAAACCCTCTCTTGCGCAGTGAAACGCAGAATGATATGTGACCAGTTGGTTAAGGTGCTGTCCTTTCAACACCATGATTCGAATGGTGCTCAAATCTGATGCCTAACATCATGCCCAAACCGGACGCAATGAGGACACGCCGGTTGAAATGTCAAAACAAATCTGAACCAATTATATTAATTTGGTCGAAAAGCATTAAATATTTATGGCAATTTAGCTAGCTAGCTTGCAGTTGCTAGCTAATTTATCCTATTGAGCTAGCTAGCTTGCTGTTGCTAGATAATTTGTCCTGGGATATAAACATTGAGTTGTTATTTTACCTGAAATGCACAAGGTCCTCTACTCCGACAATTAATCCACACATATAACTGTCAACCAAATCGTTTCTAGTCATTTCTCCTCCTTCCAGGAGTGGTTTTGAAGTCAGAGACAAATCTGATTCCAGGCCAAATCTAATGTATTTGCCCTCAAGTGTTTTTTTTTTAAATTTGGCATATTTTGTTTTTTGCGAGTTACTCTGTTGACAGTTTGAAAAAAACATACGGTAGCGTACTAGCTTGTTAATTGTTTTCAAACAAATGATGCGCTAGAAATGCGCTAGCTAGCTAGTTGACTGCTGTGGCAAACCAAAAAGGGCTTGTTTTGAAAATTGGATAATCTTATCCATTGAGGCCTTCAAAAAGGTTCTACACTATGAATTTGACTGGGAAACGTTCACGGCAGGCATTGATGTCACCTTGGCTTGCTGCATAACTTCTGAGTGATAGGAAACACGAGCACCACCACCAATCCGCCTACACCACTGCGCACACACCAATTGTTACTATGACAACTAGTGCAGCCGTGTCAGCAAATGGCTGCTGTCTGAACACACACGTCCGATTTGGTCACCTGTAACTTGCTGTTTGGACAGTTAGTATTCAAAAACACATCTGAAAAACAAAACTGATTTGAGCATTAAGACCTGCAGTGTGAACAAGGCTATATGTAAGGACCGACACCGGGGATGAGAAGCAGGTACGGGGAGTCAAACATTTAATCAGGAACAGACATAAAACAAGACAGTAACAGTGTCAGGACAGGAACACATAACAACAATTAATGCGGACACCGGGAACACCACCGAAGAATGGACAGATATACAGGGGCAATCAACCACGTGAAGGAGTCCAACGAGCGCTGGGTAGCCTGGCGCTCGAGGGGGAGCGGGAGCAAGCGTGACACTAAAATGATTAATTTGTATTTTACATAACAGAATCAAATATAGTAGCATAGTAGGCCTATAATATGTTACACGAAAAACACATCCTCTGTCATTTCTTACCTTAAAGCTAAAGTGAAATTGTTTTCCTCATTCAGGCCAAACCTCAACAGAGCTCTCCACTAGGCAGGACAGATGCTTTGATTGAAACAAAACACTAGGAAGGGTAATAGTTTAACACCATCTGCTTGAAATCGCACAGGAAACTGTAATTCATGAAGACCTAAATGCAAATTCCCATGAAACTGAATGAGATCAAATGGTTTTGTGTTTGTATTTATTATTAAGGATCCCCATTAGCCTCTACAAAGGCAGCAGCTACTCTTGCTGGGGTCCAAACAACATTAATGCAGTAAAACAATAACAAATATTACATGACATTACATTTTCATTACATTTTTCACAACACATTAAGTGTGTTCCCTCAGGCCACTACTCTACTACCACATATCTACAACACAAAATCGATGTGTACGTGTGTGTAGAATGTGTGTCTTATCATGTTTATGATATACCATGGCTCTACTAGGGGTGCGTGTTCAGTCGCCTCCTGTACTTCCTGTTCACACATTACTGCATGGCCAAGCACGACTCCAACACCATCATTAAGTTTGCCGACGACACAACAGTGGTAGGCCTGATCACCGACAACGACGAGGCAGCCTATAGGGAGAAGGTCAGTGTAACGTATGTTCTCCTCCTCGTCTGAGGAGGAGCAAGGATCGGACCAAAATGCAGCGGGTGATGAATACATGATGAATTTATTCAGACAAGACGAAACACGAAGTACACTTGAATAAATTACAAAACAACAAAACGACGTAGACAGACCTGAACATGAGAACTTACATAAAACGAAGAACGCACGAACAGGAACAGACTAGACAAAACGAAACAGTCCCGTGTGGTACATAAACTGACACGGAAGACAATCACCCACAAACAAACAGTGAGAACAGCCTACCTTCATATGGTTCTCAATCAGAGGAAACGTCAAACACCTGCCCCTGATTGAGAACCATATAAGGCTAATAAACCATGAACCTAAACAAGAAACAAATAACATAGACTGCCCACCCCAACTCACGCCCTGACCATACTAAACAAATACAAAAACAACAGAAAACAGGTCAGGAACGTGACAGAACCCCCCCCCCTCAAGGTGCGAACTCCGGGCGCACCACCTAAAAATCTAGGGGAGGGTCTGGGTGGGCATCTGTCCGCGGTGGCGGCTCCGGCGCAGGACGAGGACACCACTCCACCATTGTCTTTGTCCCCCTCCTTAGCGTCCTTTGAGTGGTGACCCTCGCCCCCGACCCTGGTCTAGGAACCTTCACAAAGGTCCCCCCTAAATAGAGGAGATATCTCAGGACAGAGAGGTAGCTCAGGACAGAGAGGTAGCTCAGGACAGAGAGGTAGCTCAGGACAGAGAGGTAGCTCAGGACAGAGAGGTAGCTCAGGACAGAGGGGCAACTCCGGACTGAAGGGCAGCTCCGGACAGATAGGCAGCTCTGGACTGAATGGGCGCTCCGGACTAGTGTCAGCTCCGGACTGAATGGCAGCTCATGACTGAATGGCAGCTCATGACTGGAGGGCAGCTCATGACTGGAGGGCAGCTCATGACTGGAGGGCAGCTCATGACTGGCGGAAAGCTCTGGCTGCTCCTGACTGGCGGAAGGCTCTGGCTGCTCCTGTCTGGCGGAAGGCTCTGGCTGCTCCTGTCTGGCGGAAGGCTCTAGCGGCTCCTGTCTGGCGGAAGGCTCTAGCGGCTCCTGTCTGGCGGAAGTCTCTAGCGGCTCCTGTCTGGCGGACGGCTCTAGCGGCTCCTGTCTGGCGGACGGCTCTAGCGGCTCCTGTCTGGCGGACGGCTCTGAAGGCTCAGGACAGACGGGCGGCTTTGAAGGCTCAGGACAGACGGGCGGCTTTGAAGGCTCAGGACAGACGGGCGGCTTTGAAGGCTCAGGACAGACGGGCGGCTTTGAAGGCTCAGTACAGACGGACAGCGCAGGCGGCGCTTGGCAGACGGACAGCTCAGACGGCGTTGGGCAGACGGGCAGTTCAGGCGCCGCTGGGCAGACGGCAGACACTGGCCGGCTGAGGCGTAATGTAGGCCTGGTGCGTGGTGCCGGAACTGGAGGTACCGGGCTAAGGACACGTACCTTAAGGCTAGTGCGGGGAGCAGCAACAGGACGCACAGGACTCTGGAGACGCACAGGAGGCTTGGTGCGTGGTGCCGGAACTGGCGGTACCGGGCTGGAGACACGCACCATAGGGCTAGTGCGTGGAGGAGGAACAGGGCTCTGGAGACGCACAGGAGGCTTGGTGCGTGGTGCCGGAACTGGTGGTACCGGGCTGGAGACACTCACCATAGGGCTAGTGCGTGGAGGAGGAACAGGGCTCTGGAGACGCACAAGAAGCCTGGTGCGTGGTGTAGGCACTGGTGGTACTGGGCTGGGGCGGGGAGGTGGCGCCGGATATACCGGACCGTGCAGGCGTACTGGCTCCCTTGAGCACTGAGCCTGCCCAACCTTACCTGGTTGAATGCTCCCCGTAGCCCGACCAGTGCGGGGAGGTGGAATAACCCGCACTGGGCTGTGTTGGCGAACCGGGGACACCATGCGTAACGCTGGTGCCATGTACACCGGCCCAAGGAGACGTACTGGAGGCCAGATATGTAGAGCCGGCTTCATGGCACTTGGCTCAATGCTCAATCTAGCCCTGCGGGGAGGTGGAATAACCCGCACCGGGCTATGCACACGTACAGGAGACACCGTGCGCTCTACCGCATAACACGGTGTCTGCCCGTACTCTCGCTCTCCACGGTAAGATCGGGAAGTTGGCGCAGGTCTCCTACCTGCCTTCGCCACACTACCCTTTAGCCTCCCCCCCAATAAATTTTTGAGCTTGACTTACAGGCTTCCTACCGCGTCGTCGTGCTGCCTCCATTCGCCGGTATCCCTCCTCACACTGCGCCAGAGAATCCCAGGCGGGCTCCGGCATTCTCCCTGGGTCGATCGCCCACCTGTCGATCTCCTCCCACGTAGTGTAATCCAGATTTTGCTCCTGCTTCCGTGCTGCCTCCTCATACCGCCGCCTCTCGGCTTTAGCTGCCTCCAGCTCTTCACGAGGGCGGCGATATTCTCCAGGTTTTGCCCATGGTCCTTTACCGTCCAGTATTTCCTCCCATGTCCAGAAATCCTGCGATCGCTGCTGCTGCTTTTTCCCACGCTGCTTGATCCTTGGTTGGTGGGTGATTCTGTAACGTATGTTCTCCTCCTCGTCTGAGGAGGAGCAAGGATCGGACCAAAATGCAGCGGGTGATGAATACATGATGAATTTATTCAGACAAGACGAAACACGAAGTACACTTGAATAAATTACAAAACAACAAAACGACGTAGACAGACCTGAACATGAGAACTTACATAAAACGAAGAACGCACGAACAGGAACAGACTAGACAAAACGAAACAGTCCCGTGTGGTACATAAACTGACACGGAAGACAATCACCCACAAACAAACAGTGAGAACAGCCTACCTTCATATGGTTCTCAATCAGAGGAAACGTCAAACACCTGCCCCTGATTGAGAACCATATAAGGCTAATAAACCATGAACCTAAACAAGAAACAAATAAGATAGACTGCCCACCCCAACTCACGCCCTGACCATACTAAACAAATACAAAAACAACAGAAAACAGGTCAGGAATGTGACAGAGACCTGGCAGTGTGGTGACAGGACAACAACCTGTAGGCCGTCATTGTAAATAAGAATTTGTTCTTAACTGACTTGCCTAGTTAAATAAAGAAAAAATGTATAATAAAACAACCTCTCCCTCAACGTGATCAAGACTAAGGAGCTGATTGTAGACTACAGGAAAAGGAGGACCGAGCACGCCCCCATTCTCATCGACGGGGCTGTAGTGGAGCAGGTTGAGAGCTTCATGTTCATTGGTATCCACATCACCAACGAACTAGAATGGTCCAAACACACGAACACAGTCATGAAGAGGGCACGACAACGCCTATTCTCCCTCAGGAGACTAAAAAAGATTTGGCATGGGTCCTCAGATCCTCAAAAAAGTTTCACAGCTGCACCATCGAGAGCGTCCTTACTGGTTGCATCACCGCCTGGTATGGCAACTGCTCGGCCTCCGAGCACAAGGCACTACAAAGGGTAGTGCGTACGGCCCAGTACATCACTTCTTCTTAACAGCTTCTACCCCCAAGCCATAAAACTCTTCAACAGCTAATGAAATGGCTACCCGAACTATTTGCATTGTCCCCAACCCACCCCCCATTTTTACACTGCTGCTACTCTCTGTTTATTATCCATGCACAGTCACTTTACCTCTACCTACAGAACATGTACATATTATATAAATTACCTCGACTAACCGGTAATTGACTCTGTACCGGAACCCCCTGTATATTTTTACTTACTTTACTTAGTAAATACTTTCTTAACACTTTTTTCTTAAAACTGCACTGTTGGTTAGGGGCTTGTAAGTAAGCATTTCACTGTTGTATTCGGCGCATATAACAAATCAAATTAGAACATATTTGATTTTCATTTGTAAGTGTGTGTCTGTGCCTGTGTCTCTTCACAGTCCCTGCTGTTCCATAACGTGTATTTTTATCTGTTTTTTTTAAATCTGATTCTACTGATGGCATCAGTTACCTGATGTGGAATAGAGTTCCATGTAGTCATGGCAGTGAGTAGTACTGTGTGCCTCCCATAGTCTGTTCTGGACTTGGGGACTGTGAAGAGACCTCTGGTGGCATGTCTTGTGGGGTATGCATGGGTGTCTGAGCTGTGTGTTAGTAGTTTTAAACAGACCTCTGGTGGCATGTCTTGTGGGGTATGCATGGGTGTCTGAGCTGTGTGTTAGTAGTTTAAACAGACCTCTGGTGGCATGTCTTGTGGGGTATGCATGGGTGTCTGAGCTGTGTGCTAGTAGTTTAAACAGACCTCTGGTGGTATGTCTTGTGGGGTATGCATGGGTGTCTGAGCTGTGTGCTAGTAGTTTAAACAGACCTCTGGTGGCATGTCTTGTGGGGTATGCATGGGTGTCTGAGCTGTGTGCTAGTAGTTTAAACAGACCTCTGGTGGCATGTCTTGTGGGGTATGCATGGGTGTCTGAGCTGTGTGTTAGTAGTTTAAACAGACCTCTGATGACATGTCTTGTGGGGTATGCATGGGTGTCTGAGCTGTGTGCTAGTAGTTTAAACAGACCTCTGGTGGCATGTCTTGTGGGGTATGCATGGGTGTCTGAGCTGTGTGTTAGTAGTTTTAAACAGACCTCTGGTGGCATGTCTTGTGGGGTATGCATGGGTGTCTGAGCTGTGTGCTAGTAGTTTAAACAGACCTCTGGTGGCATGTCTTGTGGGGTATGCATGGGTGTCTGAGCTGTGTGTTAGTAGTTTAAACAGACCTCTGGTGGCATGTCTTGTGGGGTATGCATGGGTGTCTGAGCTGTGTGCTAGTAGTTTAAACAGACCTCTGGTGGCATGTCTTGTGGGTATGCATGGGTGTCTGAGCTGTGTGCTAGTAGTTTAAACAGACCTCTGGTGGTATGTCTTGTGGGGTATGCATGGGTGTCTGAGCTGTGTGCTAGTAGTTTAAACAGACCTCTGGTGGCATGTCTTGTGGGGTATGCATGGGTGTCTGAGCTGTGTGTTAGTAGTTTAAACAGACCTCTGGTGGCATGTCTTGTGGGGTATGCATGGGTGTCTGAGCTGTGTGCTAGTAGTTTAAACAGACCTCTGGTGGCATGTCTTGTGGGGTATGCATGGGTGTCTGAGCTGTGTGTTAGTAGTTTAAACAGACCTCTGGTGGCATGCGTCCATGGTAACTTTTCTGAGGCGCGACTGGTTAGTACCTTGTCAAATAGAGGCAGATCACTAGCCTCGGTCACATAGCCTTAGCATTAGCGGAAGAGGTAAAGAACTTTGTTGGAAGAAACATTTCTGTTTTCTTCCAACACTTAACAAATGTCCCCCCCCCCCCCCATGATTCCTATATGACGAGTATGGGTCATGAGCAGTAACAAGCAACACACTGTTGATTCGATATCTTCTGAGAGTGCAGACCTGCCAACTAGCCAGCTAAAGACTGACACCATTTTGTAAAATAAAAGAATAGGGTTTGTGTTCTGTGTTCTGTCAAACAGGCTTTCAGCCGAGGTTCAAAATAACACAGAGTCTCCCAAAGCACAGAATCTCCCAAAGCACAGAATCTCCCAAAGCACAGAATCTCCCAAAGCACATAGTCTCCCAAAGCACAGAATGTCCCAAAGCACAGAGTCTCCCAAAGCACAGAATGTCCCAAAGCACAGAATGTCCCAAAGCACAGAATCTCCCAAAGCACAGAATCTCCCAAAGCACAGAATCTCCCAGCCAGATCTCCCAAGCACAGATCTCCAGCACAAGAGTCTCCCAAGCACAGAGTCTCCCAAAGCACAGAATCTCCCAAAGCACAGAGTCTCCCAAAGCACAGAATCTCCCAAAGCACAGAGTCTCCCAAAGCACAGAGTCTCCCAAAGCACAGAATCTCCCAAAGCACAGCATCTCCCAAAGCACAGAATCTCCCAAAGCACAGCGTCTCCCAAAGCACAGAATCTCCCAAAGCACAGAATCTCCCAAAGCACAGAGTCTCCCAAAGCACAGAATCTCCCAAAGCACAGAGTCTCCCAAAGCACAGAATCTCCCAAAGCACAGAATCTCCCAAAGCACAGAATCTCCCAAAGCACAGAATCTCCCAAAGCACAGAATCTCCCAAAGCACAGAATCTCCCAAAGCACAGAGTCTCCCAAAGCACAGAATCTCCCAAAGCACAGAATCTCCCAAAGCACAACATAACAATCGTAAATAAGATGTGATCCATGAGATAAACCCTGAAGTCAAATTGTTGTTCATTCCATGTTTTCTGTCTCTTTAGTGTTCGTTCTTCTCAGCCCCTGGACACCCTTCAGATGCCTTATGTAACTACGCACTAAACCCAAACTTAAACCTAACCCTAAATCTAAATGAATCTAATCCTAACCCTAACCTTATACCTTACCCTAACTCTAACCATAAATTAAATCCTAACCCTACAATGATACTATGAGCTTTGAAAAAAACACAGAGACAGACAGACAGACAGACAGACAGACAGACAGACAGACAGACAGACAGACAGACAGACAGACAGACAGACAGACAGACAGACAGGCAGGCAGGCAGGCAGGCAGGCAGACAACAGACAGACAGACAGACAGACAGACAGACAGACAGACAGGCAGGCAGCAGGCAGGCAGGCAGGCAGGCAGGCAGACAGACAGACAGACAGACAGACAGACAGACAGACAGACAGACAGACAGACAGACAGACAGACAGACAGACAGACAGACAGACAGACAGACAGACAGACAGACAGACAGACAGACAGACGCTGTGTTCTAAATATGCAAACAAGAGGCCTATAAAGTGCCGATCCAGTAAGCTAAAAGGCAGCAGAATATCTGCACAGGGCCACTGCAGACTCATCCGGGAGACACACAGAATGATAATGCTGTTAAGCTGAGTGAGGCTCACCACCACCTCTCCCCCACCCCTATGTCTGCTCCCTTATGTCTCCCTCTCTTCTTCATCTCCCGCTCTCGTCTATCCCCCTCTCTCCTCCTCCTCCTCCACCTCCCTCTCTCTCCCCTCTCTGAAATACACAAGTGTGATGTTGAATTAATCACTGCTACATCTCAGCTTTCTCTCTCTCTGTCTCTCTCTCTCTCCCTCTCCCTCTCCCTCTCGCTCTCTCTATCGCTCTCTCTCGCTCTCTCTCTCCCTCTCTCCCTCTCCCTCTCTCTCTCGCTCTCTCTATCGCTCTCTCTCTCGCTCTCTATCTCGCCTTGTCTCTCTCTCTCCCTCTCCCTCCCTCTCTCCCCCTCTCTCTCTCTATCTCTGTCTCTCTCTCCCTCTCTCTCTCTATCGCTCTCTCTCTCGCCCTGTCTCTCTCTCGCCCTGTCTCTCTCTCTCCCTCTCCCTCTCTCTATCTCTCTCGCCCACTCCCTCCCCCTCTCTCTCTCTCTCTCTCTCTCGCTCTTTCTCCCTCTCCCTCTCCCTCTCGCTCTCTCCCCCTCTCATTCTCTATCTCTGTCTCTCTCTCCCTCTCTCCCTCTCCCTCTCTCTCTCTATCGCTCTCTCTCTCGCTCTCTCTCTCACCCTGTCTCTCTCTCCCTCTCCCTCTCTCTATTTCTCTCGCCCTCTCCCTCCCTCTCGCTCTCTCCCCCTCTCTCTCTATCTCTGTCTCTCTCTCTCTCCTTCTTTCTCTAACACACACACGCACAAAATCACACACACACGTGTTACTGCATCACGTGTTATAGCTCACATGTTTTCAATCATTCCATCAGCTTAGTATATATGTGTGTGTGTGTGTGTGTGTGTGTGTGTGTGTGCGCGGGTGCGTGCATGCATCCGAATGTGTGTGTGTGTGTGTTCTTGTTTTTGTGGGAATCAACATGAATAGCACCTAAACATCAGTAAACACAGAGTTCTAGAGGCATATTATGCAAATATGAGCACAATATTCATTTGATCTCACTTTTTCCTATTGCTAATTAGGGAATAAACAGACAGGCAGACAGACATACAAATAATCATGCAATTATCTGTGTTAAACCCTGGTCTGTAAAGACACTGTGCGTACGATTAACATTATCACCTCCTTAACCCTAACTCTCCCTGACAGATCAACACTATAGATGGCTCTCCCCTAGGCTACATGACCTACCCCAGGCTCTCCCCTCGGCTACGTGACCTACCCCAGGCTCTCCCCTCGGCTACGTGACCTACCCCAGGCTCTCCCCTCGGCTACGTGACCTACCCCAGGCTCTCCCCTCGGCTACGTGACCTACCCCAGGCTCTCCCCTCGGCTACGTGACCTACCCCAGGCTCTCCCCTTGACTACGTGACCTACCCCAGGCTATCCCCTCGACTACGTGACCTACCCCAGGCTCTCCCCTCGGCTACGTGACCTACCCCAGGCTCTCCCCTCGGCTACGTGACCTACCCCAGGCTCTCCCCTCGGCTACGTGACCTACCCCGGCTCTCCCTCGGCTACGTGACCTACCCCAGGCTCTCCCCTCGGCTACGTGACCTACCCCAGGCTCTCCCCTCGGCTACGTGACCTACCCAGGCTCTCCCTCGGCTACGTGACCTACCCAGGCTGACGGGTCACCACTATAGATGGCTCTCCCTCGGCTACGTACCTACCCCAGGCTCTCCCCTCGCTACGTGACCTACCCCAGGCTCTCCCCTCGGCTACGTGACCTACCCCAGGCTGACGGTCAACACTAAGATGGCTCTCCCCTCGGCTACGTGACCTACCCCAGGCTGACGGATCAACACTATAGCTGGCTCTCCCCTCGGCTACTACCTACCCCAGGCTCTCCCCTCGGCTACGTGACCTACCCCAGGCTCTCCCCTCGGCTACGTGACCTACCCCTGGCTCTCCCCTCGGCTACGTGACCTACCCCAGGTTGACGGGTCAACACTATAGATGGCTCTCCCTCGGCTACGTGATACCCCAGGCTGATGGATCAACCTATAGCTGGCTCTCCCCTCGGCTACGTGACCTACCCCAGGCTCTCCCCTCGGCTACGTGACCTACCCCAGGCTCTCCCCTCGGCTACGTGACCTACCCCTGGCTCTCCCCTCGGCTACGTGACCTACCCCAGGTTGACGGGTCAACACTATAGATGGCTCTCCCCTCGGCTACGTGACCTACCCCAGGCTGATGGATCAACACTATAGCTGGCTCTCCCCTCGGCTACGTGACCTACCCCAGGCTCTCCCCTCGGCTACGTGACCTACCCCAGGCTCTCCCCTCGGCTACGTGACCTACCCCAGGCTCTCCCCTCGGCTACGTGACCTACCCCAGGCTCTCCCCTCGGCTACGTGACCTACCCCAGGCTCTCCCCTCGGCTACGTGACCTACCCCAGGCTCTCCCCTCGGCTACGTGACCTACCCCAGGCTGACGGATCAACACTATAGCTGGCTCTCCCCTCGGCTACGTGACCTACGCCAGGCTCTCCCCTCGGCTACGTGACCTACCCCAGGCTCTCCCCTCGGCTACGTGACCTACCCCAGGCTCTCCCCTCGGCTACGTGACCTACCCCAGGCTCTTCCCTCACACATGCAGGCATGCTGGCACACACACACACACACACACACACACACACACACACACACACACACACACACACACACACACACACACACACACACACACACACACACACACACACACACACACACACACACACAGAGGCAGCTGTCAGTGTAGCAGCATAATCAATAGTATTTAACTGCTTTACGAGTCCTTCAGCTAGAGGTCTGTTAATCCAGTGACACACTCATCAGTCTGGTAAATTCAAGGAGAACTGATGTGGGATGAAAGGAAAGAAAAGACATGTAATACTTTACAGCTGCGTTTCACTTAAATGTGTCTTGGTCTAATGTCAGACAGAATATACAAGAGTCCCGGACAGATATTACAGGAGCCCAAGACAGATATTACAGGAGCACAGGACAGATGTTACAGGAGCCCAGGACAGATGTTACAGGAGCCCAGGACAGATATTATAGGACCACAGGACAGATGTTACAGGAGCCCAGGACAGATGTTACAGGAGCCCAGGACAGATGTTACAAGAGCCCAGGACAGATGTTACAAGAGCCCAGGACAGATGTTACAGGAGTCCAGGACAGATGTTACAGGAGTCCAGGACAGATGTTACAGGAGCCCAGGACAGATATTACAGGAGCACAGGACAGATGTTACAAGAGCCCATGACAGATGATACAAGAGTCCAGGACAGATGTTACAGGAGCCCAGGACAGATATTACAGGAGCACAGGACAGATGTTACAGGAGCCCAGGAAGGTTGATGATACAAGAGTCCAGGAAGAATGTTACAGGAGCACAGGACAGATGTTACAAGAGCCCAGGACAAATGTTACAAGAGTCCAGGACAGATGTTACAGGAGCCCAGGACAGATGTTACAAGAGCCCAGGACAGATGTTACAAGAGTCCAGGACAGATGTTACAAGAGTCCAGGACAGATGTTACAGGAGCCCAGGACAGATGTTACAGGAGCCCAGGACAGATGTTACAGGAGTCCAGGACAGATGTTACAGGAGCCCAGGACAAATGTTACAAGAGTCCAGGACAGATGTTACAGGAGCCCAGGACAGATGTTACAAGAGCCCAGGACAGATGTTACAGGAGTCCAGGACAGATGTTACAGAGCCCAGACAGATGTTACAGGAGTCCAGGACAGATGTTCAGGAGTCCAGAGACGAGCCAGGACAGATATTACAGGAGCACAGGACAGATGTTACAAGAGCCCAGGACAGATGATACAAGAGTCCAGGACAGATGTTACAGGAGCCCAGGACAGATATTACAGGAGCACAGGACAGATGTTACAGGAGCCCAGGAAGGTTGATGATACAAGAGTCCAGGAAAGATGTTACAGGAGCACAGGACAGATGTTACAAGAGCCCAGGACAAATGTTACAAGAGTCCAGGACAGATGTTACAGGAGCCCAGGACAGATGTTACAAGAGCCCAGGACAGATGTTATAGGAGTCCAGGACAGATGTTACAGTAGTCCAGGACAGATGTTACAGGAGTAGTAATGGTGTGGTGGCAGGATGGTGAAACAGAAGTTTGAAACTTTGTTTACAAACATTGGAGTAAATGTGTAGTTTTCTGCACAAAAAGAAAGTACATGTGAAACGACAAATGTGATTTTTATGTGTATGGTTTTTCACATGTGAAACTGCATATCCAATACACACGTCTAAAGTTTTTTTTACATGTGAAACTGCAATTAACATTTGAGGACTCCTGATACTGTAGAAAAGCAAAATATTGCTAAGAAATAATTTTAAAAAATGCGAGGGTAAATTAATTGTCAATGGATGCAAAAGTTTTCAGTACATTTTTATGATAACGCAATTAAATAAAACATTTCCCCCTTTCCTGCAATTTTCCCTCTCTTTGGTTATGTTACCCTGGCCTTTCCTTATGTTACCCTGGCCTTTCCTTATGTTACCCTGGCCTTTCCTTATGTTACCCTGGCCTTTCCTTATGTTACCCTGGCCTTTCCTTATGTTACCCTGGCCTTTCCTTATGTTACCCTGGCCTTTCCTTATGTTACCCTGGCCTTTCCTTATGTTACCCTGGCCTTTCCTTATGTTACCCTGGCCTTTCCTTATGTTACCCTGGCCTTTCCTTATGAATACTCTGGCCTTTGGTTATGTTACCCTGGCCTTTTCCTTATGTTACCCTGGCCTTTGGTTATGTTACCCTGGCCTTTTCCTTATGTTACCCTGGCATTTGGTTATGTTACCCTGGCCTTTGGTTATGTTACCCTGGCCTTTGGTTATGTTACCCTGGCCTTTGGTTATGTTACCCTGGCCTTTTGGTTATGTTACCCTGGCCTTTGGTTATGTTACCCTGGCCTTTTCCTTATGTTACCCTGGCATTTGGTTATGTTACCCTGGCCTTTGGTTATGTTACCCTGGCCTTTGGTTATGTTACCCTGGCCTTTGGTTATGTTACCCTGGCCTTTGGTTATGTTACCCTGGCCTTTGGTTATGTTACCCTGGCCTTTGGTTATGTTATTCTGGCCTTTGGTTATGTTACTCTGGCCTTTTCCTTATGTTACCCTGGCCTTTTCCTTATGTTACCCTGGCCTTTCCTTATGTTACCCTGGCCTTTCCTTATGTTACCCTGGCCTTTCCTTATGTTACCCTGGCCTTTTCCTTATGAATACTCTGGCCTTTGGTTATGTTACCCTGGCCTTTCCTCATGTTACCCTGGCCTTTCCTTATGAATACCCTGGCCTTTGGTTATGTTACCCTGGCCTTTGGTTATGTTACTCTGGCCTTTTCCTTATGTTACCCTGGCATTTGGTTATGTTACCCTGGCCTTTGGTTATGTTACCCTGGCCTTTGGTTATGTTACCCTGGCCTTTGGTTATGTTACCCTGGCCTTTTCCTTATGTTACCCTGGCATTTGGTTATGTTACCCTGGCCTTTTCCTTATGTTACCCTGGCCTTTTCCTTATGTTACCCTGGCCTTTGGTTATGTTACCCTGGCCTTTTCCTTATGTTACCCTGGCCTTTTCCTTATGTTACCCTGGCCTTTCCTTATGTTACCCTGGCCTTTCCTTATGTTACCCTGGCCTTTCCTTATGTTACCCTGGCCTTTTCTTATGTTACCCTGGCCTTTCCTTATGTTACCCTGGCCTTTTCCTTATGTTACCCTGGCCTTTTCCTTATGTTACCCTGGCCTTTGGTTATTTTACACTGGCCTTTGCTTTCGCTGCCTTTATGCCAGTTGGAAGTTTTGGCACATTCATTCCAGCAACATGGCACCATGCATCCCACTGCTGGAGCAGAGTCGGTCCGGGACAGTCCCTGGATGGGAGACCGGATGTAGCTGGAAGTGGTAAAAATAATAACTTGTGAAATGTCACATGTGGGGAAACTCTTTTTCACACGAGGGAAAAACACCTGAAAAATGTACATGTGAAACTTCACCCGTGTCTGAAAACCACATAAAAAATATATATTTTGTAAGACTTACCTCATCCTCTTCTGAGCATACCGAAACACTGTTACGTTCATGGTCCATTGTTTACTGTATGTAGGAATGTAAAACACACAGTCATAAACCTCTCCTCCAGTACCCCATCCTCCAGTACCCCATCCTCATGTACCCTATCCTCCAGT
>NC_052327.1:53483551-53513019 GCF_016432855.1 Salvelinus namaycush | reverse complement strand
GTCTTGTGGGGTATGCATGGGTGTCTGAGCTGTGTGTTAGTAGTTTAAACAGACCTCTGGTGGCATGTCTTGTGGGGTATGCATGGGTGTCTGAGCTGTGTGCTAGTAGTTTAAACAGACACTTCAGTGCATTCAGCATGTCAACACTTCTTACAAAAACAAGTAGTGATGAAGTCATGAGAGCCATGAGAGATTTACATGCATATTATTAATGTTAGCTTTCCGTATACATTTAAGGGCCAGCCGGTAAAACGTGAAGAATTAAATCATTTACGATTCACAGTGACGATGGCATATTTTGAAATTCAGTATGCCTAAATTGCTGTTTGAGGGTATTCAAAATATAACATTTTAATGAGACAATATGTATGTGTATTTTTGTACATTGCAATTGGAGGATTCATTTTATGCATATTCTATAATGATATTCAATAGACTACATCTGTCGGGTACAAACTTTGATTGAGAAATTATGACGTCATTAAAGAATAATAATAAATGCTGCGCTCCCTCACCTAAAACAAATAGCACCACACCACTGCTGGGGACAGACTGACCAAGTACAGTAGCTGGCATGTCAGAGTTACCGAGATGACTGAATACAGATATGGTAATATAGAGAGCGACTCCAGTGCGTGCTATGCTGCCAATGCTGCCGTATGTAGCTGCCTGGGAGAGGCCGGGCATCTCTTTGAAGTGTGAACGTATTTTTAGGATAGATTCAGATTCAGTGACACACATACAGGAGCTGTAACGGTAGGATGAGAGAGGGTGAGAGAGGGAGAGAGAGGGAAGGAGGGAGAGAGAGGGAGAGACAGAGAGAGAGAGAGAGAGAGAGAGAGAGAGAGAGAGAGAGGGGAGAGAGAGAGAGAGAGGAAGGGGGGGGGGGGGGGAGGGGAGAGGGAGAGAAGAGAGAGAGAGAGAGAGAAGAGAGAGAGAGAAGGAGAGAGAGGGAGAGAGAGAGAGGAGGGAGGGGGGGGTGGGAGAGAGGGAGGGGTGGGGAGAGAGAGGGGGAGATAGACATGTATGAGGGAGTGTGTTGTGCAGTCCCACGGTTCTGCAGCTCAAATTGTCGATTGAGAAGATTTGAATATGACCTATTTCTGAGTCCGCCCCCCCCCCCCCCCCCCTTCCTCCTATTTGCCAAATGTCTTGCATGTGTGTGTTTGACGTCAGAGTCTAAACGTTCGAGGTTGACATATTTCACTTCAACGGGTGGAACGTTTTCAACAGCGCTGTCAGGGATGCAGGAAGATGCTGTTGTTCGACGTCTTTACTGTGGCAACGATAAACTACAGTAACACAGTATCAGTTGTCTCTTTGACTCAGGTGAAGGTTCCCCCTTGGGGTTCTGCTCTTCTTCACTGACGTGCTGCTGTAAATCATGTAGATTAGTTCATGTGGATGCACGTGCCTGTGTGTGTGCATGTTATGTCTATGTCCTCTGGTTGTGTGTGTGTGTGTGTGTGTGTGTGTGTGTGTGTGTGTGTGTGTGTGTTGTTGTGTGTTGTGTGTGTGTGTGTGTGTGTGTGTGTGTGTGTGTGTGTGTGTGTGTGTGTGTGTGTGTGTGTGTGTGTGTGTGTGTGTGTGTGTGTAAAAAAAAAACAGTCACACTTTGTCCTTGTGGATCTTCTCTGGGCGGATAATAAATGGTTCTGTAGTCAGTGCAGAGAGGCAGTTCTATCCATGTGCTGTATCTTGGATGTTGTGTACAGGGGTCCGCGGAGGTACTGCAGGGGTTCCGCGGAGGTAATGCAGGGGTCCTCGGAGGTACTGCAGGGGTTCCACGGAGGTACTGCAGGGGTTCCACGGAGGTACTGCAGGGGTCTGCGGAGGTACTGCAGGGGGTCCGCGGAGGTACTGCAGGGGTCCGCAGACAGATCTCAATATGTACACTGAACAAAAAATACAAACACAACATGTAAAGTGTTGGTCCCATGTTTCATGAGCTGAAATAAAAGATCCCAGAAATGTTCCATATGCACATAAAGCTTATTACACAAAAAATGTGGTGCACAAATTTGATTACATCCCTGTTAGTGAGCATTTCTCCATTGCCAAGTTAATCCATCCACCTGACAGATGTGGCATATCAAGAAGCTGATTAAACAGCATGATCATTACACAGGTGAACCTTGTTTTTTCACACAACACAATGACACAGATGTCTCATGTTTTGAGGGAGCGTGCTGACTGCAGGAATGTCCACCAGAGCTGTTGTTAGTTCATTGAATGTTCAAACGAATTATGGCTAAGGGATACGTTGTTTTAGAGAATTTGGCAGTAGGTCCAACCGACCTCACAATTGTAACCACGCCAGCCCAGGACCTCCGTATCTGGCTACTTCACCTGTGGGATTGTCTGAGACCAGCCACCCGGAAAACTGATGGAACTGAGGAGTATTTCTATCTGTAATTAAGCCCTTTTGTGGGGGAAAACTAATTCTGATTGGCTGGGGGTGGTGTCCAGTCATGTGAAGTAAATAGATTAGGGCCTGATTAATTTATTGCAATTGACTGATTTCCTTATATGAACTGTAACTCAGTAAAAAGTTTGGACACACCTACTCATTCAAAGGTTTTTCTAAATGTTTACTATTTTCTACATTAATGAATAATAGTGAATACATCAAAGCTATGAAATAACACATATGGAATCATGTAGTAACTAAAAAAGTGTTAAACAAATCAAAATGTATTTTAGATTTTAGATTCTTCAAAGTAGCCACCATTTGCCTTGATGACAGCATTGCACACTCTTGGCATTCTCTCAACCAGCTTCATGAGGTAGTCACCTGGAATGCATTTCAATTAACAGGTGTGCATTGTTAAAAGTTAATTTGTGGAATTTATTTCCTTCTTAATGCTTTTGAGCCATTCAGTTCTGTTGTGACAAGGTACGGGGTGCTATACAGAGGATAACCCTATTTGGTAAAAGACCAAGTCCATCTTATGGCAATAACAGCTCAAAGAAGCAAAGAGAAACAACAGTCCATCATTACTTTAAAACATGAAGGTCAGTCAATCCGGAAAACGTCAAAAACTTTTAACGTTTTTTCAAGTGCAGTCGCAAAAACCACCAAAGCGCTATGATGAAACTGGTTCTCATGAGGACCGCCATAGGAAAAGAAGACCCAGAGTTACCTCTGCTGCAGAGGATAAGTTCATTAACGTTAACTGCACCACAGATTGCAGCCCAAATAAATGCTTCACGGAGTTCAAGTAATAGGCACATCTCAACATCAACTGTTCAGAGGGGACTGTGTGAATCAAGCCTTCATGGTCAAATTTCTGCAAAGAAACCACTACTAAAGGACACCAATAAGAATAAGCTTGGTCCAAGAAACACGAGCAATGGACATTAGACCGGTGGAAATCTGTCTTTTGGTTTGATGAGTCCAAATTTGAGAATTTTGGTTCCAACCGCCGTGTCTTTGTGAGACGGAGAGTAGATGAACAGATGATCTTATCATGTGTGGTTCCCACTGTGAAGCATGGAGGAGGAGGTGTGATGGTGTGGGGGTGCTTTGCTGGTGACATTGTCTGTGATTTATTTAGAATTCAAGCCACACTTAACCAGCATGGCTACCACAGCATTCTGCAGCGATACGCCATCTCATCTGGTTTGCGTTTAGTGGGACTATCATTTGTTTTTCAACATGACAATGACCCAACACACCTCCAGGCTGTGTAAGGGCTATTTGACCAAGAAGGAGAGTGATGGAATGCTGCATCAGATGACCTGACCTCCACAATCACCTGACCTCAACCCAATTGGGATGGTTTGGGATGAGTTGGACCGCAGAGTGAAGGGAAAGCAGCCAACAAGTGCTCAGCATATGTGGGAACTCCTTCAAGACTGTTGGAAAACCATTCCTCATGAAGTTGGTTGAGAGAATGCCAAGAGTGTGCAAAGCGGTCATCAAGGCAAGAGTGGCTACTTTGAAGAATCTAGAATATTAAATATATTTTGATTTGTTAAACACTTTTTTGGCTACTACATGATTCCATATGTGTTATTTCATAGTTTTGATGTCTTCACTATTATTCTACCATGTAAATAGCAAAAATAAAGAAAAACCCTTGAATGAGAAGGTGTATCCAAACTTTTGACTGGTACTGTAGGTAAATATGATACTTCAGGAAAGTATGAATACTTTCCAAATGCACTCTATATACATGTTTTAATATTATTTTTTTAATGAATATTTCTAACGGATTAAACGAATTACGGCTAAGGCATACGTGGAATAAATTGATGGTGTAATACAATGTAATATTATTCATCTACAATGTATGTTCTTAACCCTGGGCAACATCGGCCTGGGAAGCTCACCCCTCCCATCCCACCTGGGTACAGGTGCATCAAAGCTGGGACCGAGAGACTGTAAAACAGTAAAACTGTAAAACATCTCAAGGCCTTCAGACTGTTAAACAGCCATCACTAACATAGAGAGGCTGCTGCCAATATACAGACTCAAATCTCTGGCCACTTTAATAAATTGACTTAATAAAGGTATCACTAGTCACTTTAAATAACGCCACTTTAATAATGTTTACATATACTACATTACTCATCTCATATGTATATACTGTATTCTACACCATCTACTGGGTCTTGCCTATGCCGCACGCCATCGCTCATCCATATATTTATATGTACATATTCTTATTCATCCCTTTTGTGTGTATTTGTGTGTATAAGGTAGTTGTTGTGAATTTGTTAGATTACTTGTTAGATATTACTGCATAGTCGGAACTAGAAGCACAAGCATTTCGCAAAACTCACATTAACATCTGCTAACCATGTGTATGTGACCAATAACATTTGATTTGATTTGATAAACATTTTTAAACTCTGTGCATTTTCTGGCATTCATTTCCCCCGAAAAAACATGAACATTACTTTAGGCTTTAAATGTGCAAAGTTCACTGCCCCATGACAATATGTTCTAAATTCTAAGTTCTAAATTCTAAGTTCTATTTTCTCTAATGCCAAGGGCCTTTAAAATGTTCCTTCCCAGGGCCCCAAGACTTTGTTGTTCCCACCATGTGTCATACCCTAGCCTAGAGGGGCTGTGACTAAACTCACTCACTGCACCAAGAGCACAGGGAGCTCTAAATAACTCATAACATAGGCCACACAGGTTCTTTGAGAAAAAAGGCTTGAGTGGAAATACATGAAACGTAGTCAGAGGCAGGTAATGGTTCACAAGTGTCACGTTCCTGACCTGTTTTCTGTTAGTTTTTGTATGTGTTAGTTGGTCAGGACGTGAGTTTGGGTGGGCAGTCTATGTTTTCTGTTTCTATGTTGGTTTTGGGTACCTGATATGGTTCTCAATTAGAGGCAGGTGGTTATCATCTCTCTGATTGAGATCATATTAAGGTAGGTGTTTTCACTTGTTTTGTCGTGGGTGGTTGTCTCCTGTGTCGTGTTTGTTTGCCATACGGGACTGTTTCGTTCGTTCGTCGTTTTGTGTAGTCATTTTCCTGTTCGTGAGTTCTTCGTGTTATGTAAGTTCTTATGTTCAGGTTCGTCTACTCCGTTTGTTGTTTTGTTTAGTTTCTAGTGAAGTTCGTGTTTTCGTCTTTACTTAAATAAATCATGTCATATCAAGACGCTGCATTTTGGTTTAATCCCTGCTCCTCCTCTTCGGATGAAGAGGAGGAGGAACGCCGTTACAACAAGTTTATTTATTTCTCTCCAATTTTGGGTTCCATAAAACAAGTTGGCTTTAGCTTCGCAAACAAAATGGAGGGAGGATAGCACAAAAACAATTACACAATCAAATCAAACAAAAACACGTTTCATTGCAGTTAGATGGAAAGCGTCACCACGAACTAACTTTAATTCAGGGCATCATCTATCGAATCGTACTTCTCTTAAAGGGATACTTCAGGGTTTGATCAATGAAGCCCTTTAATTGCATCACAAGAGTCATATGAACTCATGGATAACATTTTTCCGTCTGAAGGAAGTTGCTAACTAACATTAGCGCAATTGCTAACTAGCTTTAGCGTATTGACTACAAGTCTATGGTAACTGCTAGCATGCTGGTAGATTCCATAGACTTCCAGTCATTGTGCTAACATTAGTTAGAAACTACCTCTAACTTTCTTCATACTGGACTCAGAGACATAAAATGGTACCATGAGTTCATCTGACTCTGTGGAAGTAATTAAAGGGCTTCATTGGCCAAACCCTGAAGTATCCCTTTAACAAAACCAAGACATCCAAAAGAGCTCTGCCACTCAAAAGTCGCTTCGCTCAACCGTCGCTTCACTTTCACTATCCCCTGGGCGGCTGCACTTCAATCAAAGGAAACAAGGGTTATAAAAGAGGCATGGAAAAACAGGGAGCCAATCACAATTCTCAATGAATCAATTAATTAGCAAACTCTAAATGAAGAGTACATGTGCTGAAGCATGAACTGTAATTAAAGGGCATTCTTCACACATGTGACACATGCACTGCAAAAGTCATAGTAAAGCTCCTTTGTTGCTATTTTTAACTCACTTAAGTTGTGTTCTGATTATGACAGGGTCCCTTGATGAATTTGTTATCACAAAAGGGGTCCTGGCCCCAAAAAGTTGGAAAACCCCTGCTGTAGGTATTGGGAATGCTTGTGCTTGGTCTGCATCCCAAAATGGGCCCCCTATTCACTAAATAGTGCAAACCCCTGGTCAAAAGTAGTGCACTACATAGGGAATAGGGTGTCATTTTGGGACGCAGACCCTGTCTCCTTGTCCAGGGAATGACTCGTCTCAGCACCTGCAAGGCAGAATGATCTCACGGTGCATTACATGCTAATGACTTTATAATGTGTGACTCATTTTTTATTTAACCTTTATTTAACTAGGCAAGTCAGTTAAGAACAAGTTGATGTCCTACCAAAAAGGCAAAAGACCTCGTGCGGGGACGGGGGCTGGGATTTATTTTTATTTTTTTAAATGATATAGGACAAAACACACATCACGACAAGAGAGACACCACAAAACTACACAGAGACCTAAGGCAACAACATAGCATGGCAGCAACACATGACAACAGAGCATGGAAGCAACACAACATGACAACAACATGGTAGCAACACAACATGGCAGCAGCACAACATGGTAGCAGCGCAAAACATGGTACAAACATTGTTGGGCACAGACAACAGCACAAAGGGCAAGAAGGTAGAGACAACAATGCATCATGCAATACAATACACTACTAGACTCATCTACAGCCTGGGAAGACAAATCATCTCTGGGTGTCTTTTTCTCTTTCACTAAGTTGTTGTTGATATAGTTAATTCATATATTTTGGCTAGGGCATATTCTAGTTCAATTGGTTTAGTCTGGCTAGGGCATATTCTAGTTCAATTGGTTTAGTCTGGCTAGAGCATATTCTAGTTCAATTGGTTTAGTCTGGCTAGGGCATATTCTAGTTCAATTGGTTTAGTCTGGCTAGAGCATATTCTAGTACAATTGGTGACAAGTAAGAACGAGCCCTTAAATTAGCTGGGTCTCAATCAGATCTCCACAAACCTCATACAGTGACAGGCTGCTGCGACTCAGAGGGGAAAATTATTACTGTGCTGGTCCAGCTCGATATGTTGCCTGGGGCAGAAATAACTACACTCACAGGAGGTGTGCTGCACACATGCTAACACACCTCCACACGCCGTGCAGACCGACGCGCATGCATGCAAGCAGGCACACAAACTAGCGACTGTGCAACTCATGGTATAGACAGACGGCTCCCCAAGCTCCCCCAGCTCCCACCATGTCCCCCACGTCCCCCAGCTCCCCCCCATGTACCTCGCTCACCCCCATGTCCCCCATCTCTCCCCATGTCCCCCAACTCCCCCCTGTCCCCCAACTCCCCCCATATCCCCCACTCCCCCCATGTCCCCCAGCTCTCCCCATGTCCCCCATCTCTCCCCATGTCCCCAACTCCCCCCATGTCCCTCAGCTCTCCCCATGTCCCCCATCTCCCCCCATGTCCCCCCAGCTCCCCCCCCATGTCCCCCATCTCTCCCCATGTCCCCCATCTCTCCCCATGTCCTCAACTCCCCCCATGTCCCCCAGCTCTCCCCATCTCCTCCCAACTCTCCCCATGTCCCCCAACTCCCCCCCATTCCCCCAGCTCTCCCCATTGTCTCCCATCTCTCCCCATGTCCCCCAACTCCTCCCATGTCCCCCAGCTCTCCCCATTCCCCATCTCTCCCCATGTCCCGATCTCCCCATGTCCCCCAACTCCCCCCATGTCCCCCAAGCTCTCCCCATGTCCCCCATCTCTCCCCACGTCCCCCAACTCTCCCCATTGTCCCCCAACTCCCCCCATGTCCCCCAGCTCTACCCATGTCCCCCATCTCTCCCCACTTCCCCCAACTCCCCCATGTCCCCCAGCTCTCCCCATGTCCCCCTCTCTCCCATGTCCCCCAACTCCCCCCATGTCCCCAGCTCTACCCATGTCCCCCAACTCCCCCCATGGCCCCCAGCTCCCCCCATGGCCCTCATCTCCCCCCATGGCCCTCAGCTCCTCCCAGCTCCCCCCATGTACCTCAGCTCCCCCCATGTCCCTCCAGCTCCCCCATATTCCCCCAGCTCTCCCCATGTCCCTCCAGCTCCCCCATATTCCCCCAGCTCTCCTCATGTCCCCCAACTCCCCCATGTCCCCCAGCTCTCCCCATGTCCCCCAACTCCCCCATGTCCCTTCCCTCGCTCCCCCATGTCCCCCAACTCCCCCCATGTCCCCCAGCTCTCCCCATGTCCCCCAACTCTCTCCATGTCCCCAGCTCTACCCACGTCCCCCAGCTCCCCCCATGTCCCCCAGCTCCCCCCATGGCCCTCAGCTCCCCCATGTCCCTCAGCTCCACACATCTCCCCAGCTCCCCCCATGTGCCCCAGTTCCCCCCATACTCCCCCAGCTCCCCAATCTCCCTACTCTCCCCTCTATCTTCCCCCCTCTCCCCATCTCCCTACTCTCCCCTACTTCCCCCCCTCTCCCCATCTCCCTACTCTCCCTATCTTCCCCCCCTCTCCCCATCTCCCTACTCTCCCCTATCTTCCCCCCTCTCCCCATCTCCCTACTCTCCCCTATCTTCCCCCCCTCTCCCTCTCATCTCCCTACTCTCCCCTATCTCCCCCCCTCCTCCCCATCTCCCTACTCTCTCCCTATCTTCCCCCCCTCTCCCCATCTCCCTACTCTCCCCTATCTTCCCCCCCCCCTCCCCATCTCCCTACTCTCCCCTATCTTCCCCCCCTCTCCCCACTCCCTACTCTCCCCTATCTTCCCCCCCTCTCCCCTCTCCCTACTCTCCCCTATCTTCCCCCCCTCTCCCCATCTCCCTACTCTCCCCTATCTTCCCCCCCTCTCCCCATCTCCCTACTCTCCCATCTTCCCCCCTCTCCCATCTCCCTACTCTCCCCTATCTTCCCCACCCTCTCCCCATCTCTCCTACTCTCCCTATCTTCCCCCCCTCTCCCCATCTCCCTACTCTCCCCTATCTTCCCCCCCTCCCCCCATCTCCCTACTCTCCCCTATCTTCCCCCCTCTCCCCATCTCCCTACTCTCCCCTATCTTCCCCCCCTCTCCCCATCTCCCCTACTCTCCCCTATCTTCCCCCCTCTCCCCATCTCCCTACTCTCCCCTATCTTCCCCCATCTCCCCATCTCCCTACTCTCCCCTATCTTCCCCCCCTCTCCCCATCTCCCTACTCTCCCCTATCTTCCCCCCTCTCCCCATCTCCTACTCTCCCCTATCTTCCCCCCCTCTCCCCATCTCCTACTCTCCCCTATCTTCCCCCCCTCTCCCCATCTCCCTACTCTCCCCTATCTTCCCCCCCTCTCCCCATCTCCCTACTCTCCCCTATCTTCCCCCCCTCTCCCCATCCCCTACTCTCCCCTATCTTCCCCCCCTCTCCCCATCTCCCTACTCCTCCCTATCTTCCCCCCTCTCCCCATCTCCCTACTCTCCCCTATCTTCCCCCCCTCTCCCCATCTCCCTACTCTCCCCTATCTCCCCCCTCTCCCCATCTCCCTACTCTCCCCTATCTTCCCCCCCTCCCCATCTCCCTACTCTCCCCTATCTTCCCCCCCTCTCCCCATCTCCTACTCTCCCCTATCTTCCCCCCCTCTCCCCATCTCCCTACTCTCCCATCTTCCCCCCCTCTCCCCATCTCCCTACTCTCCCTATCTTCCCCCCCTCTCCCCATCTCCCTACTCTCCCCTATCTCCCCCCTCTCCCCATCTCCCTACTCTCTCCCCTATCTTCCCCCCTCTCCCCATCTCCCTACTCTCCCCTACATTCCCCCCTCTCCCTCTCCTACTCTCTCTCCCCTATCTTCCCCCCCTCTCGCCCATCTCCTACTCCCCCTATCTTCCCCCCTCTCCCCATCTCCCTACTCTCCCTATCTTCCCCCCTCTCCCCATCTCCCTACTCTCCCCTATCTTCCCCCCCTCTCCCCATCTCCCTACTCTCCCCTATCTCCCCCCCTCTCCCATCTCCCTACTCTCTCCCTATCTTCCCCCCCTCTCCCCATCTCCCTACTCTCCCCTATCTTCCCCCCTCCCCATCTCCTACTCTCCCCGATCTTCCCCCTCCTCCCCATCTCCCTACTCCTCCCCTATCTTCCCCCCCCTCTCCCCATCTCCCTACTCTCCCCTATCTTCCCCCCCTCTCCCCATCTCCTACTCCTCCCCTATCTTCCCCCCCTCTCCCCATCTCCCTACTCTCCCCCATATCTTCCCCCCCTCTCCCCATCTCCCTACTCTCCCTATCTTCCCCCCCTCTCCCCATCTCCCACTCTCCCCTATCTTCCCCCCTCTCCCATCTCCTACTCTCCTCCCTCTTCCCCCCCTTCCCATCTCCCTACTCTCCCTATCTTCCCCCCCTCTCCCCATCTCCTACTCTCCCCTATCTTCCCCCCCATCTCCCCTCTCCCTACTCTCCCCCTATCTTCCCCCCCTCTTCCCCATCTCCCACTCTCCCCTATCTTCCCCCCCTCCTCCCTCCCCATCTCCCTACTCTCCCCATCTCCCTCACTCCTCTCCCCATCTCCCTACTCTCCCCTATCTCTCCCCCCTCTCCCCATCTCCCTACTCTCCCCTATCTTCCCCCCCCCCTCTCTCCCATCTTATCTCCCTACTCTTCCCTATCTTCCCCCCTCTCTCCCCTCTCCCCCTACCTCTCCCCTATCTTCCCCCCCTCTCCCCATCTCCTACTCTCTCTCTCCCTATCTTCCCCCCCTCTCCCCATCTCCCTACTCTCCCCTATCTTCCCCCCCTTTCCCCATCTCCCTACTCTCCCCTATCTTCCCCCCCTCTCCCATCTCCCTACTCTCCCCATCTACTCTCCCTCCCCCCCCTCTCCCCATCTCCCTACTCTCCCCTATCTTCCCCCCCCTCTCCCCATCTCCTACTCTCCCCCTATCTTCCCCCCCTCTCCCCATCTCCCTACTCTCCCCTATCTTCCCCCCCCTCTCCCCATCTCCCTACTCTCCCCATCTCCTCTACTCTCCCCTATCTCCCCCCCTCTCCCATCTCCCTACTCTCCCCTATCTTCCCCCCCTCTCCCCATCTCCTACCTCCCCTTCTTCCCCCCCTCTCCCCATACTCCCTCCCTCCCCTATCTTCCCCCCTCTCCCCATCTCCCTACTCTCCCCTATCTTCCCCCCCTCTCCCCCATCTCCCTACTCTCCCCTATCTTCCCCCCCCTCTCTCATCTCCTCACTCTCCCCTATCTTCCCCTACTCTCCCCATCTCCCTACTCTCCCCTATCTTCCCCCCCTCTCCCCATCTCCCTACTCTCCCTCCCTATCTTCCCCCCCCTCTCCCCATCTCCCTACTCTCCCCTATCTTCCCCTACTCTCCCCATCTCCCTACTCTCCCCTATCTTTCCCCCCTCTCCCCATCCCTACTCTCCCCTATCTTCCCCGCCTCTCCCCATCTCCCCTACTCTCCCCTATCTTCCCCCCCTCTCCCCATCTCCCTACTCTCCCCTATCTCCCCCACCTCTCCCCATCTCCCTACTCTCCCCTATCTTCCCCCCCTTTCCCCATCTCCCTACTCTCCCCATCTTCCCCCCCTCTCCCCATCTCCCTACTCTCCCCTATCTTCCCCCCCTCCCCCACTCCTACTCTCCCCTATCTTCCCCCCTTCCCCATCTCCACTCTCCCCTATCTTCCCCCCTCTCCCATCACCTACTCTCCCCCCTATCTTCCCCCCCTCCCCATCTCCCTACCTCCCTCTCCTACTCTCCCCATCCCCTACTCTCCCCTATCTTCCCCCCCTCTCCCCATCTCCTACTCTCCCCTATCTTCCCCCCCTCTCCCCATCTCCCTACTCCCCCTATCTTCCCCCCTCTCCCCATCTCCCTACTCTCCCTATCTTCCCCCCCTCTCCCCATCTCCCTACTCTCCCCTATCTTCCCCCCCTCTCCCATCTCCCTCTCTCCCCTACCTTCCCCCCTCTCCTCCCCATCTCCCTACTCTCCCCTATCTTCCCCCCCTCTCCCCATCTCCTCTACTCTCCCCATCTCCCTACTCTCCCCTATCTCCCCCCCTCTCCCCATCTCCCTACTCTCCCCTATCTTCCCCCCCTCTCCCCATCTCCTACTCTCCCCTATCTCCCCCCTCTCCCCATCTCCCTACTCTCCCTATCTTCCCCCCTCTCCCATCTCCCTACTCTCCCCTATCTTCCCCCCCTCTCCCCTCTCCCTCTCCCTATCTTCCCCCTCTCCCATCTCCCTACTCTCCCTATCTTCCCCCCTCTCCCCACTCCCTCCTCCCCCATCTCCCTACTCTCCCTATCTTCCCCCCCTCCCCTCTCCCTACTCTCCCCTATCTTCCCCCCCTCTCCCCATCTCCTACTCTCCCCTATCTTCCCCCCCTCTCCCCATCTCCCTATCTTCCTCCCCCTCTCCCCTCCCTACTCCTCCCTTCTTCCCCCTTCCCCATCTCCCTACTCTCCCCTATCTTCCCCCCCCTCTCCCCATCTCCCTACTCTCCCCTATCTTCCCCCTCTCCCATCTCCCTACTCTCCCCTATCTTCCCCCCCTCTCCCATCTCCCTACTCTCCCCTATCTTCCCCCCCTCTCCCCATCTCCTACTCTCCCCTATCTTCCCCCCCTCTCCCCATCTCCCTACTCTCCCCTATCTCCCCCCCTCTCCCCATCTCCCTACTCTCCCCTATCTTCCCCCCTCTCCCCATCTCCCTACTCTCCCCTATCTTCCCCCCCTCTCCCCATCTCCCTACTCTCCCCTATCTTCCCCCCCTCTCCCCATCTCCCTACTCTCCCCTATCTTCCCCCCTTCTCCCCCATCTCCCTACTCTCCCCATCTTCCCCCCCTCTCCCCATCTCCTACTCTCCCTATCTTCCCCCCCTCTCCCCATCTCCCTACTCTCCCCTATCTTCCCCCCCTCTCCCCATCTCCCTACTCTCCCCTATCTTCCCCTCCTCTCCCCATCTTCCCTAACTCTCCCCATCTCCCTACTCCCCCATCTCCCTATCCTCCCCTTCTTCCCACCTCTCCATCTCCCTATCTCCCCTATCTTCCCCCCCTCTCCCCATCTCCCTACTCTCCCCTATCTTCCCCCCTCTCCCAATCTCCCTACTCTCCCTATCTTCCCCCCCTCTCCCCATCTCCCTACTCTTCCCCTATCTCCCCCCCTCTCCCCATCTCCTACTCTCCCCTATCTTCCCCCCCTCTCCCCATCTCCCTACTCTCCACTATCTTCCCCCCCTCTCCCCATCTCCCTACTCTCCCCATCTCCCTACTCTCTCCCTATCTTCCCCCCTCTCCCCATCTCCCTACTCTCCCCTATCTTCCCCCCCTCTCCCCACTCCTCTCTCCTATCTCCCTCTCCCCATCTCCCTACTCTCCCCTATCTTCCCCCTCTCCCCATCTCCCTACTCTCCCCTATCTTCCCCCCCTCTCCCATCTCCCTACTCTCCCCTACTTTCCCCCCCTCTCCCATCTCCCTACTCTCCCTATCTTCCCCCCCTCTCCCCCATCTCCCTACTCTCCCCTATCTTCCCCCCCTCCCCCTCTCCCCTCTCCCATCTCCTACTCTCCCCTATCTTCCCCCCCTCTCCCCATCTCCCTACTTCCCCTATCTCCCCCCCCCTCTCCCATCTCCCTACTCTCCCCTATCTCCCCCCTCTCCCCTCTCCCTACTCTCCCCTTCTTCCCCCCTCTCACTCTCCCTACTCTCCCCTATTCTCTCCCCATCTCCCTACTCTCCCCTATCTCCCCCTCCCCATCTCCCCTTCCACCCCCTCTATTAACTCTATTGACTCAGTTGAAAGCTAATTCCACTGCACAATCACAAGGCGGGTAATGCTCCATTTAACTCATCAAATGAAATGAGGCTTTCACTCATTTGGAGACGATCAAGAGGGATTGGATAAAAGACCTAATTCTGACAATGATTTGTAACACCAATATGATTCAAAGCAACATTAAAATGTTGCTTTGAATCATATTGGTGTTAAAATGTTGCTTTGAATCATATTGGTGTTACAAATCATTGTCAAAATGAGGTAACCAACAAGGGCACCTAAAATAACCAACAAGGGCACCTAAAATAACCAACAAGGGCACCTACTGGTGTAACAGAGTTAAGGGTAAGAGTAGGTGCATAATTTGTCTTATTTCACTCATGTTTAAGGGTGTATTAACACGTACGAATTGGAGATGTGTTTTATATATGAGACGGGGTCACGGCCAGGGTCTAATAAAAAGCATGAGCTGGCGCACACCCAGAGAAAGTTATTTAGTGAAGAGGTGCTGACTAACGGTGAATAAACTGTCAGCTATAAAAACAAACGAGAGGCGCACACTCTATGTATAAACTCCCAGTCATTTATTTGGGTAAAACCACCAACGTTTTGGCATCACTGTGCCTTCTCCAGGGTCACCATAATCCAGTATCCCTGGAGAAATTAGGGTTAAGTGCCTTGCTCACGGGCACATCGGCAGATGTATCACCTTGTCACCTCTGGGATTTGAACTCGCCACCTTTCAATTACTGGCCCGACGCTCTAACTGTTAGGTTACCCGTGGATTGTACCATCTCCCAACGCTCTAACTGTTAGGTTACCTGTGGATTGTACCATCTCCCAACGCTCTAACTGTTAGGTTACCTGTGGATTGTACCATCTCCCAACGCTCTAACTGTTAGGTTACCTGTGGATTGTACCATCTCCCAACGCTCTAACTGTTAGGTTACTGTGGATTGTACCATCTCCAACGCTCTAACTGTTAGGTTACCTGTGGATTGTGCCATCTCCCAACGCTCTAACTGTTAGGTTACCTGTGGATTGTACCATCTCCCAACGCTCTAACTGTTAGGTTACCTGTGGATTGTACCATCTCCCAACGCTCTAACTGTTAGGTTACCTGTGGATTTTACCATCTCCCAACACTCTAACTGTTAGGTTACCTGTGGATTGTGCCATCTCCCAACGCTCTAACTGTTAGGTTACCTGTGGATTGTGCCATCTCCCGACGCTCTAACTGTTAGGTTACCTGTGGATTGTACCATCTCCCAACGATCTAACTGTTAGGTTACCTGTGGATTGTACCAACCCTCAACGATCTAACTGTTAGGTTACCTGTGGATTGTACCATCTCCCAACGCTCTAACTGTTAGGTTACCTGTGGATTGTGCCATCTCCCAACGCTCTAACTGTTAGGTTACCTGTGGATTGTGCCATCTCCCAACGCTCTAACTGTTAGGTTACCTGTGGATTGTACCATCTCCCAACGCTCTAACTGTTAGGTTACCTGTGGATTGTGCCATCTCCCAACGCTCTAACTGTTAGGTTACCTGTGGATTGTACATCTCCCAACGCTCTAACTGTTAGGTTACCTGTGGATTGTACCATCTCCAACGCTCTAACTGTTAGGTTACCTGTGGATTGTACCATCTTCCCAACACTCTAACTGTTAGGTTACCTGTGGATTGTGCCATCTCCCAACGCTCTAACTGTTAGTTACCTGTGGATTGTGCCATCTCCCAACGCTCTAACTGTTAGGTTACCTGTGGATTGTGCCATCTCCCAACGCTCTAACTGTTGGTTACCTGTGGATTGTGCCATCTCCCGACGCTCTAACTGTTAGGTTACCTGTGGATTGTACCATCTCCCAACGCTCTAACTGTTAGGTTACCTGTGGATTGTGCCATCTCCCAATGCTCTAACTGTTAGGTTACCTGTGGATTGTACCATCTCCCAACGCTCTAACTGTTAGGTTACCTGTGGATTGTACCATCTCCCACCTCTAACTGTTAGGTTCCTGTGGATTGTACCATCTCCCAACGCTCTAACTGTTAGTTTACCTGTGGATTGTACCATCTCCCAACGCTCTAACTGTTAGTTTACCTGTGGATTGTACCATCTCCAACGATCTAACTGTTAGGTTACCTGTGGATTGTGCCATCTCCCAATGCTCTAACTGTTAGGTTACCTGTGGATTGTACCATCTCCCAACGCTCTAACTGTTAGGTTACCTGTGGATTGTACCATCTCCCAACGCTCTAACTGTTAGGTTACCTGTGGATTGTACCATCTCCCAACGCTCTAACTGTTAGGTTACCTGTGGATTGTACCATCTCCCACGCTCTAACTGTTAGGTTACCTGTGGATTGTGCCATCTCCCAATGCTCTAACTGTTAGGTTACCTGTGGATTGTACCATCTCCCAACGCTCTAACTGTTAGGTTACCTGTGGATTGTACCATCTCCCAACGCTCTAACTGTTAGGTTACCTGTGGATTGTACCATCTCCCAACGCTCTAACTGTTAGGTTACCTGTGGATTGTACCATCTCCCAACGCTCTAACTGTTAGGTTACCTGTGGATTGTACCATCTCCCAACGCTCTAACTGTTAGGTTACCTGTGGATTGTGCCATAACTTCGCATCACAGTTTGAAACGTCACCACTCGCGTCGCCATGGTAACTTTTCTGAGGCGCGACTGGTTAGTACCTTGTCAAGAACAGGGTGGAGGTGGAGGGTACAGTGTGAGGGACCGAGTCAGGATTCTGAGAAAAGGGCGGTCGCGGAAAAAAGAAAAATAGAAAAAGAGCCCCGGAGCGCGGGGGAGGGAAGAGGGGGAAGAGAGAGAGAAAAGAAAGGAGGGGGAGGAGGGAGGGGAAAGCGGAGAGGAGGAGCGGGAGAGGAGGGGAAGGATAAACGGAGAGGGAAAAATAGAGGAGGGACCCCATCCTCCTGTACCCCATCCTCCTGCACCCCATCCTCCAGTACCCCGTCCTCCTGTACCCCATCCTCCAGTACCCCATCCTCATGTACCCATCCTCCAGGACCCCATCCTCTTGTACCCTATCCTCCATTACCCCATCCTCCTGTACCCCATCCTCCTGCACCCCATCCTCCAGTACCCCGTCCTCCTGTACCCATCCTCCAGGACCCCATCCTCTTGTACCCCATCCTCCAGTACCCCATCCTCCTGTACCCATCCTCCAGGACCCCCATCCTCCAGGACCCCATCCTCCAGTACCCCCATCCTCCCGTACCCCCATCCTCCTGTACCCCATACTCCAGTACCCCATCCTCCTGTACCCATCGTCCAGGACCCCATCTTCCAGTACCCTCATCCTCCAGTACCCCCGTCCTCCTGTACCCCATACTCCAGTACCCCATCCTCCTGCACCCCATCCTCCAGTGCCCCGTCCTCCTGTACCCATCCTCCAGGACCCCATCCTCTTGTACCCCATCCTCCAGTACCCCATCCTCCTGTACCCATCCTCCTGTACCCATCCTCCAGGACCCCTTCCTCCAGGACCCCATCCTCCAGTACCCCCATCCTCCAGTACTCCCATCCTCCTGTACCCCATACTCCAGTACCCCATCCTCCTGTACCCATTGTCCAGGACCCCATCTTCCAGTACCCCCATCCTCCAGTACCCCCATCCTCCTGTACCCCATACTCCAGTACGCCATCCTCCTGTACCCATCCTCCAGGACCCCATCATCCAATACCCCCATCCTCCTGTACCCCATACTCCAGTACCCCACACTCCAGTACCCCATCCTCCTGTACCCATCCTCCTGTACCCCATCCTCCAGGACCCCAATCCTCCAGTACCCCATCCGCCAGGACCCCATCCTCATGTACCCCATCCTCATGTACCCCATCCTCCTGTACCCCATCCTCCAGGACCCCATCATCCTGTACCCCATCCTCCAGGACCCCCATCCTCCAGGACCCCAGCCTCCAGGACCCCATCATCCTGTACCCCATCCTCCAGGACCCCCATCCTCCAGTACCCCATCCTCCTGTACCCATCCTCCAGGACCCTATCCTCCAGTACCCCCATCCTCCTGTACCCCTTCCTCCAGGACCCCATCCTCCAGGACCCATATCCTCCAGTACCCCATCCTCCAGTACCCCATCCTCCTGTACCCATCCTACAGGACCCCATCTTCCAGTACCCCATCATCCAGTACCCCCATCCTCCTGTACCCCATACTCCAGTACCCCATCCTCCTGTACCCATCCTCCAGGACCCAATCTTCCAGTACCCCATCATCCAGTACCCCCATCCTCCTGTACCCCACACTCCTGTACCCCATCCGCCTGTACCCATTCTCCTGTACCCCATCCTCCAGGACCCCAATCCTCCAGTACCCCATCCTTCTGTACCCCATCCGCCAGGACCGCATCCTCATGTACCCCATCCTCCAGTACCCCATCCTCCTGTACCCCATCCTCCAGGACCCCATCCTCCTGTACCCCATCCTCCAGGACCCCCATCCTCCTGTACCCCATCCTCCAGGACCCCCATCCTCCAGGACCCCAGCCTCCAGGACCCCATCATCCTGTACCCCATCCTCCAGGACCCCCATCCTCCAGTACCCCATCCTCCTGTACCCATCCTCCAGGACCCTATCCTCCAGTACCCCCATCCTCCTGTACCCCTTCCTCCAGGACCCCATCCTCCAGGACCCATATCCTCCAGTACCCCATCCTCCAGTACCCCATCCTCCTGTACCCATCCTACAGGACCCCATCTTCCAGTACCCCATCATCCAGTACCCCCATCCTCCTGTACCCCATACTCCAGTACCCCATCCTCCTGTACCCATCCTCCAGGACCCAATCTTCCAGTACCCCATCATCCAGTACCCCCATCCTCCTGTACCCCATACTCCAGTACCCCACACTCCTGTACCCCATCCGCCTGTACCCATTCTCCTGTACCCCATCCTCCAGGACCCCAATCCTCCAGTACCCCATCCTTCTGTACCCCATCCGCCAGGACCGCATCCTCATGTACCCCATCCTCCAGTACCCCATCCTCCTGTACCCCATCCTCCAGGACCCCATCCTCCTGTACCCCATCCTCCAGGACCCCCATCCTCCTGTACCCCATCCTCCAGGACCCCCATCCTCCAGTACCCCATCCTCCAGTACCCCCATCCTCCAGTACTCCATCCTCCAGTACCCCCATCCTCCAGTACACCCAGCTTCCAGTAGTCCCAGCCTCCAGTACCCCCAGTATCCAGTACCCCCAGCCTCCAGTACCCCCAGTCTCCAGCACCCCCAGCCTTCAGCACCCCCAGCCTCCAGCACCCCCAGTCTCCAGTACCCCAGTCTCCAGTACCCCAGTCTCCAGTTCTCCCAGTCTCCAGTTCTCCCAGTCTCCAGTTCTCCCAGCCTCCAGTACCCCCAGTCTCCAGTAACCCCAGCCTCCAGTAACCCCAGCCTCCAGTACCCCCAATCTCCAGTCTTCCCAGTCTCCAGTACCCCAGCCTCCAGTACCCCCAGCGTCCAGTACCCCAGCCTCCAGTTCTCCCAGCCTCTAGTACTCCCAGCATCTAGTACTCCCAGCCTCCTGTACTCCCAGCCTCCAGTACTCCCAGCCTCCTGTACCCCCATCTTTCAGGAACCCAGCCTCCAGTACCCCCAGTCTCCAGTATCTCAGCCTCCAGTACCCCATCCTCCAGTACCCCCATCCTCCTGTACCCCCAACCTCCAGGACCCCAGCCTCCAGTACCCCCAGTCTCCAGGACCCCAGCCTCCAGTACCCCCAGTCTCCAGTACCCCAGCCTCCAGTTCTCCCAGCCTCCAGTATCCCCAGCCTCTAGTACTCCCAGCCTCCAGTGCCCCCAGCCTCCCCAGTCTCCAGTTCTCCCAGTCTCCAGTGCCCCCAGTCTCCAGTACCCCTAGCCTCCAGTACCCCCAGCCTCCAGTACCCCCAGTCTCCAGTACCCCCAGCCTCCAGTACTCCAACCTCCAGTTCTCCCAGTCTCCAGTACTCCCAGTCTCCAGTACCCGCAGCCTCCAGTACCCCAGCCTCCAGTTCTCCCAGACTCCAGTACCCCCAGCCTCCAGGACTCCTAGCTTCCAGTTCTCCCAGCCTCCAGTACCTCCAGCCCCCTGTACCCCAGCATCCAGTTCTCCCTGTCTCCATTACCCCCATCCTCCAGTACCCCAGTCTCCAGTACCCCCAGTCTCCAGTACCCCCAGTCTCTAGTACCCCCAGTCTCTAGTACTCCCAGTCTCCAGTACCTCCAGTCTCCAGTACCCCCAGTCTCCAGTACCCCAGTCTCTAGTACTCCCAGTCTCCAGTACTCCCAGTCTCCAATACTCTCAGCCTCCAGTACCTCCAGCCCCCTGTACCCCAGCATCCAGTTCTCCCTGTCTCCATTACCCCCATCCTCCAGTACCCCAGTCTCCAGTACCCCCAGTCTCCAGTACCCCCAGTCTCCAGTACCCCCAGTCTCCAGTACCCCCAGTCTCTAGTACTCCCAGTCTCCAGTACCCCCAGTCTCCAGTACCCCCAGTCTCCAGTACCCCAGTCTCCAGTACTCCCAGTCTCCAGTACTCCCAGTCTCCAGTACACCAGTCTCCAGCACTTCCAGTCTCCAGTACTCCCAGCCTCCAGTACCCCAGTCTCCAGTTCTCCCAGTCTCTAGTACTCCCAGTCTCCAGTACCCCAGTCTCCAATTCTCCCAGTCTATAGTACTCCCAGTCTCCAGTACCCCAGTCTCCAATTCTCCCAGTCTATAGTACCCCCAGTCTCCAGTACCCCAGTCTCCAGTAAATCAAATCAAATCAAATGTATTTATATAGCCCTTCTTACATCAGCTGATATATCAAAGTGCTGTACAGAAACCCAGCCTAAAACCCCTAACAGCAAGCAATGCAGGTGTAGAAGCATGGTGGCTAGGAAAAACTCCCTAGATAGGCCAAAACCTAGGAAGAAACCTTGACAGGAACCAGGCTATGAGTGGTGGCCAGTCCTCTTCTGGCTGTGCCGGGTGGAGATTATAACAGAACATGGCCAAGATGTTCAAATGTTCATAAATGACCAGCATGCTCAAATAATAATGATCACAGTGAACAGGTCAGGGTATTATAGCTGCAGGCAGAACAGTTGAAACTGGAGCAGCAGCACGGCCAAGTGGACTGGGGACAACAAGGAGTCATCATGCCAGGTAGTCCTAGGGCTCAGGTCCTCCGAGACAGAGAAAGAAAGAAGGAGAGAAAGAGAGAATTAGAGAGAGCATACTTAAATTCACACAGGACACCGGATAGGACAGGAGAAATACTCCAGATATAACAGACTAATCCTAGCCCCCCGACACATAAACTCCTGCAGCATAAATACTGGAGGCTGAGACAGAAGGGGTCAGGAGACACTGTGGCCGCATCCGATGATACCCCCGGACAGGGCTAACCAGGCAGGATATAACCCAACCCACTTTGGCAAAGCACAGCCCCCACACCACTAGAGGGATATCTTCAACCACCAACTTACCATCCTGAGACAAGGCCGAGTATAGATCACAAAGATCTCCGCCACGGCACAACCCAAGGGGGGGGGGGTGACAACCCAGACAGGAAGACCACGTCAGTGACTCAACCCACTCAAGTGACGCACCCCTCCTAGGGACGGCATGGAAGAGCACCAGTAAGCCAGTGACTCAGCCCCTGTAATAGGGTTAGAGGCAGAGAATCCCAGTGGAGAGGGGGAGCCGGCCAGGCAGAGACAGCAAGGGCGGTTGGTTGTTCCAGTGCCTTTCCGTTCACCTTCACACTCCTGGGCCAGACTACACTCAATCAAAGGACCTACTGAAGAGATTAATCTTCAATAAAGACTTAAAGGTTGAGACTTAGTCAGCCTCCAGTACCCCCATCCTCCAGTACCCCCAGTCTCCAGTACCCCCAGTCTCCAGTACCCCCATCCTCCAGTACTCCCAGTCTCCAGTACTCCCAGTCTCCAGTACCCCCAGTCTCCAGTACCTCAGCCTCCAGTGCGCTCAGCCTCCATTACCCCCAGTCTCCAGTACCCCCATCCTCCAGTACTCCCAGTCTCCAGTACTCCCAGTCTCCAGTACCCCCAGTCTCCAGTACCCCCAGTCTCCAGTACCCCCAGTCTCCAGTACTCCCAGTCTCCAGTACCCCCATCCTCCAGTACTCCCAGTCTCCAGTACCCCCAGTCTCCAGTACCCCAGTCTCCAGTACCCCCATCCTCCAGTTCTCCCAGTCTCCAGTACCCCCATCCTCCAGTACTCCCAGTCTCCAGTACTCCCAGTCTCTAGTACCCCAGTCTCCAGTACTCCCAGTCTCTAGTACCCCCAGTCTCCAGTACCCCCATCAAGCCCAGTATTCCAGAACAACAACTTCTGAATCAACTAATGTGAAGAACCTGATGATTAGGTGACCATTAAAACAGCTGTGTGAAGAACTTGATGATGTCACATCTGCTCCTGTAACACCCTCTACTGCTCATCCTGTGTCTGCTTGACCTGCCACCACTCCCCCAGTGCTCGCTCCCTCTCTCTCTCTCTCTCTCTCTCTCTCTCTCTCTCTCTCTCTCTCTCTCTCTCTCTCTCTCTCTCCCTCTCTCTCTCTCCGTGTATGTGTGTGATTGTGTGGGCGGAGACAGGTGTTCTGGAGTCAGAGCAGATCCCCACCAGCTGCAACCTGTTCCATAATCAAGACCTCTATAAATAGTCAGTCCTGCCACTTCCACACTGCCAGATCATAATCTCTGCTCAGTCAGTCTACGCTTCTAGCCGTTTGGTACTATTAGATCCTGTTATCCTGTTGTGCCTGTTTTCCTTGCCTGACGTTGTTTTCCTCTCTGCAATAGTTCTGCCCGCTCTGACTCTGGTCCCTGTCTCCTGTCCCACGTCTCGCCCTCCTGCTACTCTGTCCTGGATTCCCCACTCTACTACTCCCTTGGATTCCCCTCTGCACCTGCTTACCCTGTCCCAACCCCTCTCGCTCCAGCCTCAGCCTCCGCACCTGGTTTCCAGCAACCCGCCTGAGCTTCCCCTGACCTGCACTCCATCTTCCCCCTGTGTTTCAGTAAATACATTGGTTACTTCATCCCAGTCCCCTCGTCTGAATCTGCTCTTGGGTTCCCCTGTTCCCCTCCGCGTAACAGATGATTAGGTGACCATTAAAACAGCTGTGAGACGGGATTGATGATTAGGTGACCATTAAAACAGCTGTTCTAGAAGACGTCAAACAAGTGGACTGGCCCGTGGTACTCAAGGAGAGGATTTACAAACACTTTCTTACTTCATTGTGTATTAGATATCCAAAGCACAGTAGACCAGAATAAATAATTTCCATAGTGAAGAATCCACTGGTTTGGTTGGTCCTAGCCATAACCATCAATGCGTTATGCTTTGTGTTCCTACAGTGTCATTATTCTGTCTTCTGCAGTTCCTCATGGACTGTGAATGCCCTGTCAGAGTCTGCGGTGCCTCATGGACTGTGAATTCCCTGTCAGAGTCTGCAGTTCCTCATGGACTGTGAATGCCCTGTCAGAGTCTGCAGTGCCTCATGGACTGTGAATTCCCTGTCAGAGTTTGCAGTGCCTCATGGACTGTGAATTCCCTGTCAGAGTCTGCAGTGCCTCATGGACTGTGAATTCCCTCTCAGAGTCTGCAGTGCCTCATGGACTGTGAATTCCCTGTCAGAGTCTGCAGTGCCTCATGGACTGTGAATTCCCTGTCAGAGTTTGCAGTGCCTCATGGACTGTGAATTCCCTGTCAGAGTCTTCAGTGCCTCATGGACTGTGAATTCCCTGTCAGAGTCTGCAGTGCCTCATGGACTGTGAATTCCCTGTCAGAGTTTGCAGTGCTTCATGGACTGTGAATTCCCTGTCAGAGTCTACAGTGCCTCATGGACTGTGAATTCCCTGTCAGAGTCTGCAGTGCCTCATGGACTGTGAATTCCCTGTCAGAGTCTGCAGTGCCTCATGGACTGTGAATTCCCTGTCAGAGTCTGCAGTGCCTCATGGACTGTGAATTCCCTGTCAGAGTCTGCAGTGCAAAACGTTTGCACATTGCAAATGATTCAGTCTCCTCGTGGCTTCGGGACAAAGCACATAAACATGATGTTGATGGCACTCCATCGATCTTCAGTTCAAACGTGTGTGTGTGTGTGTGTGTGTGTGTGAGAGAGAGAGAGAGTGTGTGTGTTTGTGTGTACGTGTGTGTGTGAGAGGGAGAGAGATAGAGAGAGAGGGTGTGTGTGTGTGTGTGTGTGTGTGTGTGTGTGTGTGTGTGTGTGTGTGTGTGTACATGCGTGAGCGTGCGTTTGTGCGTGTCTGCGTGTCTGCGTGTCTGCGTGCCTGCGTGTCTGCGTGTCTGCGTTCCTGCGTGTCTGCGTTCCTGCGTGTCTGCGTGTCTGCGTGTCTGCGTTCCTGCGTTCCTGCGTGCCTGCGTGCCTGCGTTCCTGCGTGTCTGCGTGTCTGCGTGTCTGCGTTCCTGCGTGTCTGCGTGTCTGCGTGTCTGCGTGTCTGCGTGTCTGGGTGTCTGGGTGTCTGGGTGTCTGCGTTCCTGCGTGTCTGCGTGTCTGCGTGTCTGCGTGTCTGCGTGTCTGGGTGTCTGCGTGTCTGCGTGTCTGCGTTCCTGCGTGTCTGGGTGTCTGGGTGTCTGGGTGTCTGCGTTCCTGCGTTCCTGCGTTCCTGCGTGTCTGCGTGCCTGCGTGTCTGCGTGTCTGCGTGCCTGCGTGCCTGCGTGTCTGCGTGTCTGCGTGTCTGCGTTCCTGCGTGTCTGGGTGTCTGGGTGTCTGGGTGTCTGGGTGTCTGGGTGTCTGCGTTCCTGCGTTCCTGCGTGTCTGCGTTCCTGCGTTCATGCGTGTCTGCGTGTCTGCGTGTCTGCGTGTCTGCGTGTCTGGGTGTCTGGGTGTCTGCGTGTCTGCGTGTCTGCGTGTCTGCGTGTCTGCGTTCCTGCGTGTCTGGGTGTCTGGGTGTCTGGGTGTCTGCGTTCCTGCGTTCCTGCGTGCCTGCGTGTCTGCGTGTCTGCGTTCCTGCGTGTCTGCGTGTCTGCGTGTATGCGTTCCTGCGTGTCTGCGTGTCTGCGTGTCTGCGTGTCTGCGTGCCTGCGTGTCTGCGTGTCTGCGTGCCTGCGTGTCTGCGTGTCTGCGTTCCTGCGTGTCTGCGTGTCTGCGTTCCTGCGTGCCTGCGTGCCTGCGTGTCTGCGTTCCTGCGTGTCTGCGTTCCTGCGTGTCTGCGTTCCTGCGTGTCTGCGTTCCTGCGTGTCTGCGTGTCTGCGTGTATGCGTGTCTGGGTGTCTGGGTGTCTGCGTTCCTGCGTTCCTGCGTTCATGCGTGTCTGCGTGTCTGCGTGTCTGCGTGTCTGCGTTCCTGCGTGTCTGGGTGTCTGCGTTCCTGCGTGTCTGCGTGTCTGCGTGTCTGCGTTCCTGCGTGTCTGCGTGTCTGCGTTCCTGCGTGCCTGCGTGCCTGCGTGTCTGCGTGTCTGCGTGTCTGCGTTCCTGCGTGTCTGCGTGTCTGCGTGTCTGCGTGTCTGCGTTCCTGCGTGTATGCGTGTCTGGGTGTCTGCGTTCCTGCGTTCATGCGTGTCTGCGTGTCTGCGTGTCTGCGTGTCTGGGTGTCTGGGTGTCTGGGTGTCTGCGTGTCTGCGTGTCTGCGTTCCTGCGTGTCTGGGTGTCTGGGTGTCTGGGTGTCTGCGTTCCTGCGTGTCTGCGTTCCTGCGTGTCTGCGTGTCTGCGTGTCTGCGTTCCTGCGTGCCTGCGTGCCTGCGTGTCTGCGTTCCTGCGTTCCTGCGTGTCTGCGTGTCTGCGTTCCTGCGTGTCTGCGTGTCTGCGTGCCTGCGTGTCTGCGTGTCTGCGTTCCTGCGTGTCTGCGTGTCTGCGTGTCTGCGTGTCTGCGTTCCTGCGTGTCTGCGTTCCTGCGTGTCTGCGTTCCTGCGTGTCTGCGTGTCTGCGTGTCTGCGTGTCTGCGTTCCTGCGTGTCTGCGTTCCTGCGTGTCTGCGTTCCTGCGTGTCTGCGTTCCTGCGTGTCTGCGTGTCTGCGTGTCTGCGTGCCTGCGTGTCTGCGTGTCTGCGTGCCTGCGTGTCTGCGTGTCTGCGTGTCTGCGTTCCTGCGTGTCTGCGTGTCTGCGTGTCTGCGTGTCTGCGTTCCTGCGTGTCTGCGTGTCTGCGTGTCTGCGTTCCTGCGTGTCTGCGTGTCTGCGTGTCTGCGTGTCTGCGTGTCTGCGTTCCTGCGTGTCTGCGTGTCTGCGTGTCTGCGTTCCTGCGTGCCTGCGTGCCTGCGTTCCTGCGTGTCTGCGTGTCTGCGTGTCTGCGTGTCTGCGTGTCTGGGTGTCTGCGTTCCTGCGTGTCTGCGTGCCTGCGTTCCTGCGTGTCTGCGTGTCTGCGTGTCTGCGTGTCTGCGTGTATGCGTGTCTGGGTGTCTGGGTGTCTGCGTTCCTGCGTTCCTGCGTTCCTGCGTTCCTGCGTTCATGCGTGTCTGCGTGTCTGCGTGTCTGCGTGTCTGCGTTCCTGCGTGTCTGGGTGTCTGGGTGTCTGGGTGTCTGCGTTCCTGCGTTCCTGCGTTCCTGCGTGTCTGCGTGTCTGCGTTCCTGCGTGTCTGGGTGTCTGGGTGTCTGCGTTCCTGCGTGTCTGGGTGTCTGCGTGTCTGCGTTCCTGCGTGTCTGGGTGTCTGGGTGTCTGCGTTCCTGCGTGTCTGGGTGTCTGGGTGTCTGCGTTCCTGCGTTCCTGCGTGTCTGGGTGTCTGGGTGTCTGCGTTCCTGCGTTCCTGCGTTCCTGCGTGTCTGCGTGTCTGCGTTTATGCATGTCTGCGTGTCTGCGTTTATGCATGTCTGCGTGTCTGCGTGTCTGCGTTTATGCGTGTCTGCGTGTCTGCGTGTCTGCGTGTCTGCGTGTCTGCGTTCCTGCGTGTCTGCGTTCTTGCGTGTCTGCGTGTCTGCGTTCCTGCGTGTCTGCGTTCCTGCGTGTCTGCGTGTCTGCGTTCCTGCGTTCCTGCGTGTCTGCGTGTCTGCGTTCCTGCGTGTCTGCGTTCTTGTGTGTCTGCGTTCCTGTGTGTCTGCGTGTCTGCGTGTCTGCGTGTCTGCGTTTATGCGTGTCTGCGTGTCTGCGTGTCTGCGTTCCTGCGTGTCTGCGTGTCTGCGTGTCTGCGTGTCTGCGTGTCTGCGTTCCTGCGTGTCTGCGTGTCTGCGTGTCTGCGTGTCTGTGTTCCTGCGTGTCTGCGTTTATGCATGTCTGCGTGTCTGCGTTTATGCATGTCTGCGTGTCTGCGTTCCTGCGTGTCTGCGTTTATGCGTGTCTGCGTGTCTGCGTGTCTGCGTTCCTGCGTGTCTGCGTGTCTGCGTGTCTGCGTGTCTGTGTTCCTGCGTGTCTGCGTGTCTGCGTGTCTGCATGTCTGCGTGTCTGCGTTTATGCGTGTCTGCGTGTCTGCGTGTCTGCGTGTCTGCGTGTCTGCGTTTATGCATGTCTGCGTGTCTGCGTTTATGCGTGTCTGCGTTCCTGCGTGTCTGCGTTCCTGCGTGTCTGCGTGTCTGCGTTTATGCATGTCTGCGTGTCTGCGTTCCTGCGTGTCTGCGTTTATGCGTGTCTGCGTGTCTGCGTGTCTGCGTTCCTGCGTGTCTGCGTTCCTGCGTGTCTGCGTGTCTGCGTGTCTGCGTTCCTGCGTGTCTGCGTGTCTGCGTGTCTGTGTTCCTGCGTGTCTGCGTGTCTGCGTGTCTGCGTGTCTGCGTGTCTGCGTTCCTGCGTGCCTGCGTGTCTGCGTGTCTGCGTTCCTGTGTGCCTGCGTGTCTGCGTTCCTGCGTGTCTGCGTGCGTGTCCATACACTGTGCTGCTCCCTCAGTTAAACTGCGATTGAAGTCCAGATATACATACGGCCTCTGCTTTGTTTAACTTACCGCTGCCGAAGTGGGATATTCTTCCACCACTATGGACAAATACCACCGGCTGTTCTCCGTACGTACAGGTTGTGACTTCGCATGTCCTGCTTCTCTGAAGTTCCTACAGCCCTTCTGGTAACATGTCATGGATGCTTATGTACTGCTTATGTATGTGTTATGTATGCCTTATAAATGTGTAATGAAGTCCTTATGTAGGTTACCCTTCAATTAAAGTGTTGCTGGCCTTAGTTACATGTCTGTGAATGCTCTGTAACCTCAGTTCACTCTATCAGCCCTTTAGTGCTTTATGTATTATTCTTAAGGCTGCAGGCAGGCAAATAATCCCACTATCTATATTTATGGAAACACATTATAGAGCCCCCACCTTCTCCAGCAGAGATTCTCCATTCAGCTTAGTCTGTCTGCCCTGTGGTCCACACACTCATGGGACAGGGACTCTGGTGATGGGGGACGAGTGAGAGAGAGACCACAGGGACGAGAATGGCGGACCAGTGAGAGAGAGACCACAGGGTCCAGAATGGCAGACCAGTGAGAGAGAGACCACAGGGTCCAGAATGGTGGTCCAGTGAGCGAGAGACCACAGGGACCAGAATGGCGGTCCATTGAGAGAGAGACCACAGGGACCAGAATGGCGGTCCAGTGAGAGAGAGACCACAGGGACCAGAATGGCGGTCCAGTGAGAGAGAGACCACAAGGACCAGAATGGCGGTCCAGTGAGAGAGAGACCACAGGAACCAGAATGGCGGTCCGGTGAGAGAGAGACCACAGGGACCAGAATGGCGGTCCATTGAGAGAGAGACCACAGGGACCAGAATGGCGGTCCAGTGAGAGAGAGACCACAGGGTCCAGAATGGCGGACCAGTGAGAGAGAGACCACAGGGACCAGAATGGCGGACCAGTGAGAGAGAGACCACAGGGACCAGAATGACGGACCAGTGAGAGAGAGACCACAGGGACCAGAATTGTGGTCCAGTGAGAGAGAGACCACAGGGTCCAGAATGGCGGTCCAGTGAGAGAGAGACCACAGGGACCAGAATGGCGGTCCAGTGAGAGAGAGACCACAGGGACCAGAATGGCGGTCCAGTGAGAGAGAGACCACAGGGACCAGAATGGCAGACCAGTGAGAGAGAGACCACAGGGTCCAGAATGGCGGTCCATTGAGAGAGAGACCACAGGGTCCAGAATGGCGGTCCAGTGAGAGAGAGACCACAGGGTCCAGAATGGTGGACCAGTGAGAGAGAGACCACAGGGTCCAGAATGGCGGTCCATTGAGAGAGAGACCACAGGGTCCAGAAATGCGGTCCAGTGAGAGAAAGACCACAGG